>NC_090943.1:127730899-127910899 GCF_040807025.1 Struthio camelus | reverse complement strand
CTCAGGTCCTTACTAAAATAAGCTTGCTGATCTCTGTTCAGTCCCTAAGGCCCGCCTGTCTGCATCTCAAAACTGCTTAGTAAACATGATTTAAAAAAAAAGAAAAGTCACCAACTGAAAGCTGCGCAGTAAATACAGTTTAGCTATAGTATTATAAAAAAAGCTTCAAGTTTAATTTTCATAAACAGAGCAGATTGGGTTCCTCTCATCCACAAAGACTATATTATGGTATATGTCTGTTAATGAGCCAACAAAACGTTATGCTCTGTGGGAATAGGTGGCAAAGAGCATTTTTAAAGTTTAGAAATAAAGGCTTGAATTCTAACAGAAACCCAACTGAAAATATATATGACTGATCTTAATTTCTAGCCCTGTGCACATCTTAAAAACATCAGGTTTTTTTACTTTTCATCATGCTTGACAGTGTCTTCTCAAGAGCAGTTCACTACTACTGTATAGAAATGCTGTACATCCCAAGTCAGATGTCGGTGGAAGGTTGTGCAGTAACTACATTTGCTGTGTTGGGTTCAGTCCGCTGTAGAGAATCTCTTGCTTTCACTTGCATAGCCTGCTTTTTCCAAAGCCCGCTGAAGTTGGTGAGAGGATTTTCACTGTCTTCACTGGCCTTTGCATCAGGTACTGTAATTCGCTGTTTTAAAACCTTAAGAATCACTGCAGCTCAATACAGCTTTTCCAGAACAAAACCAGCTCAGGTTCAGCTATATGTGTCAGTCAGTTAAAACTTACATTGCAGGTATTTCCTTTATATTATAATTTAAAAATTCTGTTCATTAACTGTCTTGTAATTTTGGGAAAAAACAATCAGAAAAATACAAAAGAAATCAACACTACTAGTAGTTAAGCAGTGCAAGTTTGGTAGCGGACGAACTGAGAGAGAGCACAGTCTGAAAATTTTGACAATAGCAGTGAAACCCTGCGGTTGAGAGTCCTATTGTAAATCATAATCCCATAAAATATCTGCTATGCATAGCTCTGGTTTCTCACATAATTAAAAAAAGACTTAATGTGATTCCAGATGATGTGATGTGGGATTGATAATCAGTCGTTTTGGAAGCTTTGCATATTTTGTGTCACTTTAAAGTTCCTACAAAATCAAAAGAAGCTAAAAATGGGAAAGATTTCTTAAAACAACTGATACAGACCCCACTCATCCAGGATTGTCCCCCAGAATAGGCATCATACAATGCTTTGTGCAGTTTAGTTTTAAATGACTCAAGGGTCATATAAGGGTTGTGGGTCTCCTACAGCCTCCCTTGAGAGGGTACTTTGGAGGGTATTAAATCTTACCGTTATAAAATTGTTCTCTGCTCTTCAGCCTATATGTTTCTTCCTATTTGAGATAAGAGTTCTGTAAGTAGAGATAAAGACAGTTTGGAGAGGGAAAGCTGATATTTCTCCAGATGAGTCAACTTTGTTTTAGAGAACCTCTTCTATCAAAGCCCAGACATCTTTGAAAATTAAGCTTATAAACTACATATGCTGTTCTGGACTTCATCTATTCCCAAACTTTAAAAACAACTGTAAATAATTCTGCAAGATAGAACATAAATATGCCTGATGCCATATAATAATCTTAACAACAAGGAAAAACCTTGCCACACCCTTCCGACACTCCTTTCTACCAGCAATTTTTGTGTGATACCATATAAATTATATCAGTGTCCACAGGCTAAAGTTCTATTGTGCACAACTTCTAATGTAAAATAGTTGGTGCATTAAAGCAGATGACAAAACTTTCACTGACTTGAATAGATTCAGGAGTTTTATCTATTGTATTCAGTCCTGGCTCTGAAATGGAGATTTCCAAAGTTCTATAGCCACGAATAGAGGCGTTGTGATTGTTGCCATGACTTTATAACTATATCCTGTATTCCTAATAATATGACCAGTTCCTTTTTTGCTATCAAGACTCCAGCAGAATAATTGGAGATTACATCATCTGTAAGATACTTATATCATGTTAAGAGGCCTCATATTAGTTACAGACGTTCATATTTTGCCAATTTTTTTTTTTGGCATATGCTTGAGCAGCTTCAAAACAAAGGCTTCACATGACTATACATGTAACAACTTCAGGGCAGCTGGCTTTTTATTTATTTATTTATTTATTAGTATGGCAAGATTAAGCCAGGAATAAATTCCAGCTAAAAAATCATGGAGAAAAGTATAATTCTCATACACAAGCAGACAATAAGTGGTGACTGGCTCCTGTAACAGACAATGTTTAACTAAGATTAGCACTGATAGATTAATACAGCAATATAGTTGGCCCACTTTTTTTTTTTTTAAGTCAGAAAAAGAACCTTAAAACAAGCCAAATACCTTAGAATAAACTTCCAAAATTCATATAAAGATATTCTCAGGTAGGATATTCTCAGGTAACGCTCGTGTATTTTCCTTCACAGAAGTTCCATTCCAGTTGTGGCCAAGGGGAAGGTGAATTCTCAAATGAACTTTCTTCTCACAATTTGTCTGGTCAGGTGTGAAGTAAAATGTGTCTTTTTTCCAAGTTAATAATATTAAACCATGTTTCAGTGGTTTTGCAATGAGTGTTAGTAGGAAGAGATATCATGTTTTAGTGGCACAGAATGCTATTGTTAATCGTGGCTCTCTGGAAAGTTCAGTAAATGACAGTGTGATATCAAAAAATGGTGAGGAAAACATAGGGGTTTTTATTATTATTATTATTTGTTAGTGGCATAGCACTATAAAACCAAGAAAGATATAATTAAAGTAAAGAAAACATTTAAACAAATAATAGGATCCATCTGAAAATAAAAGTACAAAAAAAGAGTCTGAACTAATACATGGCCAATAGATGTAATTCTGCAAACATCCTATGGGCAGGAAAAAGTCTTAGGGTGGTGTTTCAAAAACAGGCAGAGATGAAGTGAGTGAGATTTTACAAGAAAGCCAGTTCAACACTATAGGAGCCATTAAAGGAAAAATTAGATTGCCTGCTGGCTTGTGGTCTGATAGGGAAAGTCCCTCAATAGTGGATGATTTGTAAGCACACATTCTTATTTCAAGCAGTAGGTTGCCTGCTCCCTGCTGTTTGAAGTGAGTTTAATATTCATAGATGCATCTACAAGCTATTTACTCTGACCAAAGTGATAGATTTTGTTGTTTAGTGTTCCTGCACCACGTGATCGGATGCTTTGTGCTGTGAACCCTTCTTTCACAACTCACACATTTTCCAGACTCAAGTGTCAGCAGTCCAGGTTGATATTTTGATTGAACAGCCTCTGCCCCCCAAAAATCAGAGAACTGGCAGGGGCTGAGATTGGAGCCTTACGAGACCCTTCTTTCCAAACTCTGCAGCTTCTCTGTCAAAATCAGTGTTTGCAGAAACTCTGTGGCTGACATAGGTTTCTTACAAAGCCAATGGTCAGCTTAGAGGTCTCGTGTCACATTTATAAGAGCAAGGGTCTTAAAGCTGATGACCTCGCCCTAGACCAATGTGGATAAATATATTATGCCTCATAAATTCCCCACTTGTTTTGATGGAAAAAAGGTATTCTGCGCTTCCTGCCCAAAATCTTGAAGTGTAGTATCGCTACAGAGTATTAAACAGCTGCACACAGTCTTTCTTTCTCCCACCCTCCCCACAAATATAATATTCATTTTAGCAAGCTGTTTATACCAGTTTAGAACCCTCAAGGGTGAAAACTGCTGTATGCGCTTCAGTTGAACTATCTACTTCATCTTCTGCTTTTCCACAGAATGTAGTCTTCTCTGAAAATTCATTCCTAGCTATTAATTTTTATAATTGCTATGTTATTTGTTACACATATTTATAAAGTGTTCATCCACAGTATCTGCTTTGACTGACCTTGTTAATATTTCATAAAAGTTACCTGACCAAATCGCTTAGGATTTTTATAGGGCAACTCTTCATTCAAAGGCATGAAACAGCAGTTGTTCTAGAGTGGATTCCATTCCATTGCATAGAAAGGTTGTGATGATATACGCTCTTATTATTTGTTTAAAAAAATTATTGACACTGAACAAATTGTTTAAATAATCATATAATATGGAGGAGCTAATTCAATTCTGAGACACTACAGCTGACTATTTTCAAGTATTGTTTCCAATTCAAAGTAGAAAAACTCCTTAGTTTGAAGACACATAACAAAGCTGAACAATAATTAAGTGCTAAAGGAAGTCTAGATGAAACTCATTTTAAATCATTCCTAGTTCTGTGATGTATTGTATACTGTGATGTATATATATTTCCTTTACAATAACATTTACAGCATATTTTTTATTTTTTTAAAAAAGTCTTCCTTTACACTGTTTATTTGTCTCTTCTTTGGTTTTTGAACCTTGCACAGTGTTTTAAGTAACATTTCATCTTCCATTGTTCCTTCTGGGGATTTTTGAAATCATTTTTTTCCTTTCTTCTTTCTTTCCCCCTTCTTTTTGCACAAATACATGCCAACCCACTTTGTCCCTTTAGTTTCAAGCAATCTATACAAATGTCTTCCTTCTGCTGTAAGGGAGCACATTCTCTTGGATACGTCTATTCCTCCTATTGCTCTAGCTGGACTGACAGGAAGGATTGGTCTTTTGCGGCTCTAAGTTTCAGGCAGAGGAATCAAAGAAACGATTGCGCTTGTGAAACTCAGCACTCCCTGTGACCGCTGCTGCTGTGAAAGCAATGGAGAAAACAGACTAGCAGGAATTCATAGACTGGGAATCCCTAGACTGGAATTCATAGGTTATTACGACCAGAGAGGTTTACTTTCTGCACTAGACAGGCCATAAAACTTCTTTCACTCATTCCTACAATGAAAGAAGAAATGCTTCCCTATAACCTAAGCAAACACTATTGAGTTGAGTAACAGATGCATTCTTTTCTTAAAGTGTGTATAGTCTGCAGCCCTCACTGCCTCAGATCTCTTACAGGGCATTCATGGTAAAGTAATATGATTCTGGTCTGTCACACAAGGTTGAGCAGCAACCTGCATATACAAATACTTGCAGCATTCATTATTGATAAGGCCTAGGGAAGCACTAGATAACGTGTTACCTAATGTATTTATTGGAGGTGATTTCGGATGGATGACAACTTCAGATGGGTGAAGGATTGCATAGCACTCAGAAAAATCAACACAAATTTTTCTGTTTACTTTTGTGTGTGCACGAAAGTCACAGTGAGTCAGCTGCAACATAAACTGTTGACACAGCAGCTCTTCAGCACAGCTTGTCTGTCATCCAGAAGGTATAATCTTTGGAGGCATTCAAGAGAACAGAAAATAGTTTCTCAGTGGAATCTGAGCAGCTTAGCTATATTTTAATAAATTTTAAAAATCATTTCAGACTAAAAACTTAATGACCCAACTTTTCTCCTGTTATGCATTAAAAGAATAAAATAAAAACGAACAACTAGACACTTAGCCCTCCAATCTCTCCCCTACCCCTTCTAAACCAATCAAATGGTGTGAAATGCTATGGAGACTAAACTGCAGCCCTGAAAGGCCAGTCCTTCTAATGAAATCAATTAAAGCAAGGTCAAGCCCCAAACGAAGGCAAGGGTAATGATATTCACCAAATAGGCACTATTTTCCTAATTGTCATAATTTAATTGTCATAGCTGGGACAATTAAAGATGATTTATTCTGCATCATAGATTCAGTCATGAATCACAGTAAATGGAAGAAAGTCTTACAGAATTAAATAAACATTAAAAGCTTTGCAGTACTTAGTGATGCCTCACAAAATACCTAGAAGTTGAGTTAAGGTGATCCACTGCTTTGGATGCAATGGCACAGAAGGATAGCTTCCTCAGTGATTGTACTCAGGAGAAAAGGGCTTGCTGCATACCGTTCTGGGAAACAAAAAAAAAACCACACTATTTTTCAAGAGTCCATGTTAAAACAGCATAGGAAGAAATAACTATTAAACCAGACAGAACAGCACATTAACACAGATGCATCACTTCTGCTACCCAAAGCAAGTTACCTCTATGCTTTGCACTATTTCAGAGACTTTAAAATCACAAAGCAGAGCAGGACGATTGATGATACCTGTCAATATGGCATGTTCCAAGCATCAGTACCACCCCTGTTACATATTCTTCAGCTGAGGAAGAAGCACTGCGTGCACCCGGACTGCTGAGGAGAATGAGATGGCCCAGGCTCCAGGCTATGAGAACAGAAGAGCGGATGAGGCTCACCTGGTGGTTTGTCAGACAGGTTCTTCATTTCATGGCAGGTCTGTGCCAGACATGTTATGCCACTGCTCCTTAGACAGAAAAACAATAGCTAAATTCCAGATTCTCTAGAGAAGTTCTGCACTCTTTCCCGGTCGTGATCTATTCAGCCTTTTCAGGCCTTCTGCAGGATGTTTTACACTACAAGCTCAGGCATTATATTTTTTTCCTGGAATGGCTCCCATTTCACTTATCATTTTTAATGTTATTGTCCCTGTTACCAAGTAACATAAAGTTGCCATACGCACCCTTCCCTTTAAATGCTATTCCTCTGTTATACTTCATATTTTAACGCACCCAGTCAATTCATTTGGGTACACAGAAAGATCAGAGAAGCAATATGTTTTATTGGCTGAAATATTGAAGTGTTTTAACATCAACAAGATGCAGCTTTATTCAGTGTGCAGTACTTACAAATAGCTAGTATTCCATTCCGACTTCCATGCTGAGCAAGGAGTTTGTTAAAGAAATAATATGCATTTCAAAAATTTAAAGTGTTTTATAAACTATCCTGCTTCCTTAGAGGATGAGAACTTTTTAAAGTGATGTGGCTAGATGAAGTCTCAGCTGGTAGGAAGACCTGCAGCTTCTTTATGTCTACAGCAGTGAAATACTCTGTCCTTTAACTGAGTCAGAGTTAGAGTCCCAAATTTATAACTCTTACTTTAGGTTAGCCTAGCTCAGCTTTGAGTTACTGGCCAGTTCATTATCATTATGCATTTATTGTTGAAGTACTCTCGGTTTGCCCCACACTGTACAAGGATTACTCCCACAAGGAATTGTATAATTCCCACAGAAGTATCTTCAGAGGCATGTATAAACTTGGAGAAACTCCTGCATGCTTGTCCTTTTATAGATATAAAAGCAACACAGAAGTAACGATGGGAATATCTAATATGCTAAGATGTGTGCTGTCAAATCCTCACAGCATCACCCCCTTCCTCAGGCCTGTCTTTGTTAGGCCAAGGTAATTAGTTCTTCACATGGCTGGTAATTAAAGCCAGATCTCATAGACCTAAACACTTTGGGAAAGAAGATTAATGATAGGCTCTCGAGTTTTGTGTCTCACAAGGGTGGGGATATCATAAAGAGGAGGAGGAGGAGGAATGTGGAGGAAAGAAGCCTTCTACACAGTAAATAGAGAAAATGGCAAACAGTAGACTTCTGGGGAATGAAAATAAATGAGCTGAGTGGCTTTCCAAATCATCCTTTTCTCCCTTTTTGGGGGAAATTTGCCTACAGTGTATTTCTTCTGCCTTCATCTTGAGTATACCAGGAAGGCTTGTGATTCTTTGTTTCCCAGTGTGAAGTGCAAATAGAAGAGTGCGGAGGCGGCAGCCACCTGGTACGACCATACATAGCTCAGCTTTGACTGATGAGCTGTGAGTGAGCCTGTGTCCCAGATATGTTCATGGCAAGGGCCACTGACCAATATATTCTGCCTATTTATTGTTTTATTTTAGAATCTCAAAGAAAGAGAAAAAGAAAGATTGGAAAAATGTGTCTTCCAAGGCACTGCCTTCTGTAGGTTTTGTTCTCCCTTTTTTTTTTTTTTAATAAATATATGGGACTTCTAATAAACAAATAAGCTCCTGTGCATTTTCCCACCCTTAAAAGACTTAGTGGCAAACAGGAAAGTTTTGAATCACACTATTTGAGGTAAAACGGGAAAAATCTGATTTAGCTTTCCAAGTGTACATCAACAGCAGCTCTCTTAATTCCAACAGTTATTTCTCATTTATAGTTGTGTAATGGACCTTGGAATCTAACCTAAAGTGTATTTATATATGTCCCCCACCCAAGAACTGATTATAAATGCTTGAGTGCAGGATTACTGTTCCCTTTCAGCTGCTGCTGTTATTATTTATAATTTGTAGGGCTGTAACACCAAAGGGCTACCAATCTAACTAGGAGCCCATTTTACTTTGGAAGAAACAGGAGGCTATTGTCCAAGATAGAGTTCACACTAAACTGGGAAGACAGGTGAAGTGTATTTCAGAGGAAGGAAACAGAGGACAGGGAAAGAAGACATACAGGAAAAAGCAAAAAACAAAAGCAAAAAACAAAAACAAAACCTTTTTCAAGCAAAGTGATCTCAGTAATGCACAGCAAAGCATTGTGTCTGTTCTATACCTTGATTAGGATCCCTGTTCTAAACAGGTTTACAGTCTAGCTAAAAAGAAAAACGAGCAACGTAGTGTCTCACAATAAAAGCGGATGGAAAGAAAACTGCACAACACTGTTGAGTCCGGGCACCTATTTGAAACAACAAATTGAACAGGTAGACAGTTCCAGCTCACGAAGGACTTGTATAGTCCTTAAGAAAAAAGTAGTTTGAGCTTTGTCTCTCACTTAAACAACTAACGCAGGCAATTCTGGAATTGTTTTGCTTACTTCTGCTGTAGGCCATGCCTACTCTATATGGACTACCTTAAGAATAGCTCACCAATGGCACAGCTCATTTTAAAATATTATAGAAGTTGTCCTGTCAGGTACTCCAGTTACATAGGAACTTCTACCTATACAAAAACAAATTACAAGGAAAATTGCAGAACTGGATCTCAGCCACAGGAATCTATTGCATGCTTCTTCTCTCTAATGTGACTCAGTTTCGTACTGGAACATTACCGTGTGAGGAAATGTATGTTACCACTGAAGTTCTGTAAAACTCCTGTATGCAGTGGAGCATTAAGAGTCTGGCCTGCAAATATTTAACTTAGGTTTATTGGCTCATTGATTCTAAGGACACTTAGCCGGATTAGGCTTTGCATAGCGGGCCATCTATGTTAACCATGTTTTTTTCCTAGTTTCTCACTTTTATACTGAGGATCTCAGAAAGACCAAAGTAAAAGTAATAAGCCAGAAAGAGCTTATCTCCTTCAAATCTCTCTCCAGAAGTCCCTCTGAGAGCATTTTATAAAAGTATCAGTGCTTCATCTTGCCATTTATTTGTCTCGTATTCCTCAGAGTTCAATATAAGTTTTAGGCACCATTTGCGTGCCTCAGACCTTCCTGGAATGACAGAAAAGACAGGACTTTCATACACACATGAATACACAGGAGAAAAGTCATGCTTGCATCTTTTTCTGCTGATGAAAGAAGACCTGGTACACTCACCCAAAATTCAAAGGTGTGACAGAAAGGCAAGTTGGTGCATTCCGTTCCATTTAAAATAATGCGTATGCAAGTCAAACCCTAGCTGAATTCTGAAGCAAGTTTTAGATACAAGACCTTCTGAAAAGCAGGTTTAGGTGAACGTACAAGAAGTGTGAGAAAGATTATTAAAACCAGTTTGAGATGTGCACCAAAGTGCTTCAAAGATTAATAAAGCAAAGACAGGCCTAGATTTTCTCTCACCTGCTGTTTTTTTGTTTCCACCTTCTTATAGTTTTCCATACTGTTGACTGTTGCAATAGACTGTGCAGTTTCTAAAAGGAAATTATTAGTGACACAGGCTGGAATTATTGAGAAATACACAAAGTTCAGAATTACAAATGCCTTCAGAGAATTGGTTGATAAAAGTCTAATTAGCATTTTAAAGGGCTGTGGAACAGTAAAAAAATTCAGTCCTTCTTCCATTCCCTGGGGTGACTGTACTTTTTCTGAAGGAATTTGACATATATGTCTGGGACAGGAAGAGCCATTAGAACAGCCTTTTTGCTCAAGAAGCAGCGTGGGAAAAGTTCAAAGGCTCATTTGGCCTATGTGTCACATGAGAAAGAACTGAGAGCACAAAGATGAATACAGCAAATAACGAGAAAAATTATATAAATACAAGGTTTCAGTGTCAGAGAGCTGAGGCAAGAATAAATCCTATCTGTACTCTATGCTTGAGCATATCTGATCGTTCATATTCAAGTAAATAACAATATCATAACTATCACAGCTATCTTGACCAAACATAAAACTAATCTCATAAGGTAAGTAAATATCTATTTAAAAACACACTTGGAATAAGAATTATACTTCTGATAGGGTTGCCAAGGTTTCTCTCCTTACTCACTTTTGATTTACTAGTTCTGCCCTCCCCCACTTTCTAGTAATGCTCCAAAATTCTGAGCATTTTGATTCTCAGTGTTACTAGGGGTTGTGGATTGCTATTGAGGAAAGACCTGTGACCAGTAGTGATGGGGAGGAAGACCAGTGTTATACTCAGTCTCGATCATTCTCACCAGAGACTAAGCAAAAGTGTTTCTTTTTTTCTAAAAATACAGTTCAGATTCTGTCAACAGTCAGAATTAAGAGAAAGCTTAGCAAAAAAAGGAAGAGGAATAAATGGTTACAAGGATCAAATCTTGAACTCCTTTTTCAAGACTGAAACAGATCATCAAGACATTTGCCTGACTAAACTTCAGAACTTAGCTCGTGGACAACAAGTTAAACATGAGCCAGCAGTGTGCCCTTGTGGCCAAGAAGGCCAATGGTCTCCTGGGGTGCATTAGGCAGAGTGTTGCCAGCAGGTGGAGGGAGGTGATCCTGCCCCTCTCCTCAGCCCTGGTGAGGCCTCACCTGGAGTACTGTGTCCAGTTCTGGGCTCCCCAGTCCAAGAGAGACATGGCACTCCTGGAGAGAGTCCAGCGGAGGGCTACCAAGATGATGAGAGGGCTGGAGCACCTCTCCTAGGAAGAAAGACTGCAAGAGCTGGGCCTGTTCAGCCTGGAGAAGAGAAGATTGAGAGGCGATCTCATCAACGTGTACAAGTATCTGAAGGGGGAGTGTCAAGAGCATGAGGCCAGCCTCTTCTCCGTGGTGCCCAGCAACAGGACAAGAGGCAATGGGCAGAAACTGAACCACAGGAAGTTCCATCTGAACCTGAGAAAAAACTTCTTGACTGTGAGGGTGACAGAGCATTGGAACAGGTTGCCCAGAGAGGTGGTGGAGTCTCCTTCGCTGGAGATATTCAAAACCCGTCTGGATGTGATCCTGGGCAATATGCTCTAGGTGACCCTGCTTGAGCAGGGAGGTTGGACTAGATGATCTCCAGAGGTCCCTTCCAACCTAAACCATTCTGTGATTCTGTGATTCTGTGACTTTTTTGGAAGTTTGTGAGTGAGTGCTGTACAAGATAGGACCTACATTTTTCAAGTTAAATAAACATAAGGAAGAGATGCGAGTCATATTCTAAAAGTCTAAGCTTTCTTCATGCTTTTTAAATGTTAGGAGGATAAAGTGGATTTGGGAGCTTGCACCTTTGTTGCAAGCACGTCTCTTCAAGGAGCTTCCAGAGCAAAGCAAGCCACAGCCTGATTTATCATTTTGAATGGGATTCCATCAGCCACACATGCACTCAAAGCAAAGTCTTTTATATTTCATCTGATAAAATTAATCCAAGTTAGGTTCACAAGGTGAATATATAAAAAACAAGAGAGGAAAAACTAGAAGAAATTGTTATTTCCTACTCTCAGGCTTACCGTGAAAGATGTTTTCCACCTTAACCGTACTGGAATTCCTCTCCCACATAGATAAATGAAAAAGAAAAAAACCTACATCTTTAAGGGAAATCAACATTAGCCTCATGCAAAAATTTGTATTTATTGTTTACTGCTACACTCTGTCTTTAAAACAGCAATAATGAGTATGAAATTGGCAGTTCTCTAAACACTGTGGACAAGCTTTGCTAAGCTGCAGTGCCTAGGCTACTGATAAAACAAATTAGCATCAGAGTAAGAATAGGACAAGATAGTGCTATGACAGAAATAATATAAGGAATAATAAGAACCCAGGTGTACATAATTAAGATTGTAATTCAAGCAAAGGGTTCTAGTGACATCATTTATCAATGTCACTACAAACTCTCAATGGAATTACGGCTCTGTATGTAGAATTCAGATATATGTGATTTGTTAGAATACATGAAGAATGTTTCTATTAAAAGTAGACAGACAATATGTTAACCTCAAGTAGTGGTAGTGACAGGGTGAAATACAAAGAGAACTCCTCCTCCTCCCCATTCTAGCAAAGAAGGAAAGATCAAACATTTAGAACATTTCCAAGAAACTTGGACGTTTACTTAAAATATTGGCTAGGGAATCTTTTTTCAGGTTTCTAGCCTCTAAAAGAAGCAGAACTGAAGTTTCAGTTCTAGTGTGAGTTAATGTAGCAATACAAATACTGCAAAAGTGAACAAAGGAACATCCACAGTTACTGATTTGGCCATCTTATTGTAGAGTATAATATAAAAGAATTTTGAGAAAAACATTTCCCTAATGAGGATGGTACTAAATACTTTCAATTAAATGTACAGTAATGCTAGTGACATATTATTCATTTCAAATGAACTCATTTTTAGTAGGAAAAAAGAATAGGTGTTAACATTTTTAATTGTATGTATTGGCAGAGAGTAGTCAAACGAAAAAAATGACATCACAAAGAGCACTGTTATGAGTAGAATACTTTCACTATTTATGGAGATAAATATGAAACATAATCCTCACAAACTGTGAACTGTAAGGGCCTGAATCACAGAATCACAGAATCACAGAATGGTTTAGGTTGGAAGGGACCTCTGGAGATCATCTAGTCCAACCTCCCTGCTCAAGCAGGGTCACCTAGAGCATATTGCCCAGGATCACATCCAGACGGGTTTTGAATATCTCCAGCGAAGGAGACTCCACCACCTCTCTGGGCAACCTGTTCCAATGCTCTGTCACCCTCACAGTGAAGAAGTTTTTCCTCAGGTACAGATGGAACTGCCTGTGGTTCAGTTTCTGCCCATTGCCTCTTGTCCTGTTGCTGGGCACCACGGAGAAGAGGCTGGCCTCATCCTCTTGACACTCCCCCTTCAGATACTTGTACACGTTGATGAGATCGCCTCTCAATCTTCTCTTCTCCAGGCTGAACAGGCCCAGCTCTTGCAGTCTTTCTTCCTAGGAGAGGTGCTCCAGCCCTCCAATCATCCTTGTAGCCCTCCGCTGGACTCTCTCCAGGAGTGCCATGTCTCTCTTGGACTGGGGAGCCCAGAACTGGACACAGTACTCCAGGTGAGGCCTCACCAGGGCTGAGGAGAGGGGCAGGATCACCTCCCTCCACCTGCTGGCAACACTCTGCCTAATGTACCCCAGGAGACCATTGGCCTTCTTGGCCACAAGGACACACTGCTGGCTCATGTTTAACTTGTTGTCCACCAGCACTCCCAGGTCCTTCTCTGCAGAGCTGCTTTCCAGCAGGTCAACCCCCAGCCTGTACTGGTGCATGGGATTATTCCTGCCTAGGTGCAGGACCTTGCACTTGCCTTTGTTGAACTTCATGAGGTTCCTCTCTGCCCACCTCTCCAGCCTGTCCAGGTCCCTCTGAATGGCAGCACAGGCAGCCACTCCCCCCAGTTTAGTATCATCAGCAAACTTGCTGAGGGTGCACTCTGTGCCTTCCTCCAGGTCATTGATGAATATATTGAACAAGACTGGACCCAGGACTGACCCCTGGGGGACACCACTAGCCACAGGCCTCCAACTTGACTCTGCGCCATTCACCACAACCCTCTGCGCTCGGCCATCCAGCCAGTTCTCAAGCCACCTCACTGTCCACTCATCTAGCCCACACTTCCTGAGCTTACCTAGGAGGATGTGATGGGAGACAGTGTCAAAAGCCTCGCTGAAGTCCAGGTAGACAACATCCACTGCTCTGCCCTCATCTACCCAGCCAGTCATTCCATCATAGAAGGCTATCAGATTGGTCAAGCATGATTTCCCTTTGGTGAATTGAACCTAGGAGATAATTCATGTAAAACCAAATCCTTAAAGATGATTAGAATTCTAAATATTATTTCAGTACCAAACCATTTGTCATTTAGTCATGTAGCAGACTTCTACAGTGGACTTCTACATTAGCAGACTCAAATAAATGCCCACTCTCCTTCTATAATAGAGGTGAATATTATCTTCATGACAAAGTGATATTCAGTAAACAATGATGTTAACTAGAAATAAAATGCAAAATGATGCAAGACTTGACTATTGAGAGATTAGAGAAAGAGATAAAAATCTTTTCAATGAAGTGAGAAAAAGGACTTTGTTTAACCTGATATCCTTAGCCTTAAATCTAGCCCAAATAAAGTGCCTGCATCTACAACTATAAAAATCCACAAAAATATTGAATAAACTGGGTAGATTTCTCTTTTTTTTTTTTTTGTTACTTACTGAAGCAGTCCAAATGAAGATCATAAATAACATACACCTCATGAAGTGCCCAGCAAAACTTGTGATGCTTTTGAATAGAGCCTCTGAAATGTTGCATGGATTGTATATGAACACTCATAATACCAATGCAACTTTCAAATTTGGCATTTTTAGATAGAATTTCAGTCTACAAATGCATTACATTCCCTGTGAAACTTTCAGGAAATACTGTCTGAAATGACAAAGCTGTAGTTGTGTGTTTTTTAAATTTGTTTTGTTTTAATCCTCTGTTGTTGCTGTCAGAAGACAACTTCTGTGAAACTTGACATGTGATACTCAGGAAGATTCCAGGGCTCGTGAAACTAGGGCACTTCTAGCCCAAGCACAGCATTCTTGAACATTTAGCTTAGTTCAAGCTGGTTGTCCGATAGGTTGTTCAACCTGGTAGATAGGTTGAACAGTAGCAGTTTTGACCTTGAATAAGCTCATTTGGAAAGGAAATTTGGTCAGACTAGGTGAATGTAAGAGTTCTCATCAAAGATTAACGTATATGATCGATATGCACTTTTTATCGCAGATTATTTTTGAAAGAGGACAATAAAAGGTTAGAATACTTTTCAGACTTGAAAAAGGAAATTACTATGACGTAAAGAGAAGGAAAATGTAAAAATCAAGGATATTAATTTCATGTCAGCATTTAAAAATACAGAAAAAATTAACTAATAAATTAATTAAAAAAATTAATTAATAACTAAAATACAGAAAAAATTAACTTTAGAATGATATTTTTGTATCTCTCCACAAACCACAGCAGAGCTTGTAAACACTTGTTTACATGATCTTGTCATGACACTAACCAAAAAACACTTGTGTTGGCATCATTCAAATGCGAACACTTAGCAGTTTTTTATGACTTCTATAAAGTCAAATCACCTATCAACATACCTCCTCATTTGAAAGTCTTAATTATCTCCTAAACAAAAGAATTAGGAAAAAATATCAATATAGCTCCTCTTTAAGCTGCTGTACACAAATATCCCACTTGATATATATCTACTCTTGCAGCATAAGAGCTCCTGGAGTAGGAACTGTTTTAGGACAAGTTTTTAAACTGTTTTTAACAAAACCCTTTCAACAGCTATGTCACTATCATCAGATATTCATGCATGTCCTTATGTTACCTTGCCTAAGGAGCTAAAGGGCAGAACATACTCACTTGCCCCAGATTGTTTTTAAAGCTTGCTGTCCCCATCATTATCTTGATTCCCCTTATCCCACCTCTTAATTACAAATCAAACAGATCCTGCTTCTTAGCATCATTGAAATCTGATGTTTTTCTCAGCTGTCATAAGGCAGATTCCCAAGAGCTTGCTATTGACCTGTGTACAGTTTGTATACAGTAAAAGAGAATGACTGACACCTTTCACCTGGAGCAAGCTCCATAAGCACTGGGGGCTTTTTATCAAGTTCAGCAGCTAACAAACACAGTCATTCCAACAGTCCCACCTGTGAGGGAGGATTTGAGTATATTTCAGTCCATTTCAGAATACTCTGAAAGTGCTGGACAAAATTTGCAGATTTCACTAAATCTCAAAAAAAGTTATACAAGCTTTACGTGAGAGTAAAAATCTTTCTAACATGGTGATTTAGTGTAGGCTTTCAGAATGTTCTGTTTCTGATAAGGCAAATGTACAGCTACTCTCTTCCACTATGCTTTTCAATCCTTCGCCTGTGGTCATTGGAAGGGGAACAGTATCCCTGAGAAACAGCAAGCCAACTCCTTACGTAAGCTATTTTCTTAAGCACTTCCTCTTTTCATTTCCTTGGCTTTTTTCCTGAAGATAAGGAAATAGCATCAACTTCATAATTCTTTTTATTCTGTGCAGGAAAGAGAAGATATTTGTAAGATGTTGGTCTCTCGGTCCTGAAATTTCTATTCTTTCTCATTCTCCTTTGCCTCACTCACTTTTGTCCTTTGTGATTCATCCCTTTTCCATTTACAGGGTGTCTGTTTCTATGACCAAATATTTAGTATTTTTGATTTCTGGACTATCCCTAGAAGCTGACTATATCTTCACAAAATCTTTCAGAATACACCCATTGTCTACCTTCCATAGATGTGTGTGATGATGGAGAAAAACCACGATCCTCTCCATTCTGATTTGGAAGTTGGCTAGGGTTTAATGATCTTTTCCACAATTGCTGGATGATAACTATTTCCAGATCTGAGCTCTGTTTTCAACAGCAGAACAATAGAGATGTAGGGCTTAATAACGAAGAACAACATTTTTTCTTTTACAAAACAAGACTCTCAGCTTCAGTGGTGTTGTTCATGAAAAACACCTTGTGCATATGCATTATGAGACAGTGCTTAATTTAATGATTGCATAATATGTTGTTCACAGAATAAAATATGAAATATTCATTAGACCAGAGAGAGAGTTAGAATGCCTGGTAGTTAAGTTACTCATCAGGGAAATCCAGCTTCTACTCCTTACTCCAAGTGAATATTTAAGTAGTTTATACAAAATGGCTTTAAGAACAACTAAGAATTTTGCCCCAAAACATACTAGGTCCTCATGGCTAATACAGCATCCTGACAGACAGGAAGCTCGTCTGAGTGAGGTGTGGGGAAGCACAGTTAAACACAGATCAGCTACATCCCCTCGTATAGTAAAAGCAGTCAGTTATTTTAACCACTAGGCAGCTGGGTTTAATGGAACTAAAGCTTCCCTACAGATTTTATTTTTCAGGAAATGATTGACTTGGCATAGGTGCCTCGTTCAGGAAAGGGTTTCCAGATGAGACTCCAGAATAGAAGGAATCACTTTATTGTGGTCTAAATTCACATTCAGTTAAATCCCTGTGAGGATGTGGCACAGGCAACCTGCATATATCCTTGGCTAATATGGAGAGCTCTCCACTAAGTCTTAGCTTCTCTAAATGAATCGATAAACACCTAACTCACCTGGTGCTTCATATTGGGTAATTGGCAGTGGTAATAAAGTACCAAAAATGTTGCGATAGCTTGTACTTCAACACGTAAATCCTGTTGCAGATTAAGCTTTTGCCAATCTGTGAGGTGGAAAGATCTTTGGAAAAGATGTTTTGATGAACTGCCCTTGGATTAGTTTAACTGACCTAATGATAAGTGAATCTGTCGGAAACATAACATGATTTTTTGAAGTAATAGTGGAACAGAAGTTTAGAATGTATAAAGTTGAGAGTAAAAGGATACTTTTTTAGTAAAATTAATTAAAAAATCATTTCCACCTCAGAGCACAGTTGGATCTCAAAAGCTATGTATACATTTTACAAGCTTCTGGTAAATAATGATAAAAAAAGCCTTCCGATTTTTGCAGAGTATTTCAGAGAGGGCATCCTCCTAGCATATTTATCCTTATATTTATTCAGAAGGGGAAAAATGTTATTGGGGAAATAACACACTCTGGGGAGACAGAACCAATTAGAATAAATAAATATGCCCAAAACAATAACAGAAGCAAATGTGGCACCAAATATCACTGACAGACAAAGAATACATTAATTCAGTATTGCAAATTACTTTCGCTTAAGGCAGATGTACTTGGTATATCATCTTAATTATTGATCCTCTTATCAGTTTGCAACTCAAATCACATTCTCTCAGTAGCAATTAGGTAATGATATGATAATATGAAATTCTAGGAACAAGAGAGGTTCTGAAACAAAAAGCTAGAGAATTTTTTTAAGTTTGCATTGTAACAACCACCTTGAGCACTAACCATTCCACACCTTCGGAGGTTGGGGAAACTTTGGGCCAGCAGAAACTTTGCCATTTATGAATCCTATCTTTTCAGCTCACCTTCTTTTTGGCCACTCAGCCTCTTCTTGAGCTTGGAGAAGACAGGAGGACGGTCCTGTAGCTGACTGGTGAAGCAGAGGGTTCAACTTATTGTCTCCTATTCACCCAGCGAGTGTTTTCTCTTGAAGAGATTATACATACATATTTATTTGTATGTGTGTATGTATCTATATCTCTGTCTCTGCAGGAGATAAAGCTTTCCCTTTACCGGCCTATGGACACTATTTGGTGATGAGAAGGAAAAATTGCTGTGTTTTCTGAGCAGAGAAGGTAGGGAGCAGAGAAACTTATCGAGTATTTAGCTACCACGTGTGTCCAAAGGATTAGAGGTGTGCTAACGTCTGCCAGTGACAGCAGTAGAACTTTGTTGACCTGAGAAGTGATGTCTCCCTTCGTTTCCCAGGGGCCAGGACTCTAACCCACTCTTTCTTCCAGCACTGTGTGGCATACACTGATGAGCTCGCATCTTATTAAGTAGATTTCTATCTACTTCCACCTTTTAATGAAAAGTTGTTTTGATGGATCAAACCAATGGATACTTAGGTTGTAAAAGAGCAGTGCATTATGAGAATGGATTGATATATGTGGACTGGCTAAAGTTTAAGGTCAAATGAAAGTAGCCACCTTATTAAACTTTTATTGTGTGCAAGAGTTTGTGAGAGGATAAAAGCCTGCTGCCTTCACATCCATTTGTCCAGTAAGCTTGGGGTACTGCCAACAAAAGAAAAACAGTGAGTCTTCTTCCTTCTTCAGTACTACATTAAGTTAGCTTGGCTGGATACTAGATTAAATGCTCACTAAAATTGTCAGTATTGTGAAAATCGGTTAAAAGGGCTGCAGTATTCAAAAAGATTAATTATAGATAAGATATCTTAAATATTCTGGGGAGTGGCCTTGAATTGGATACTTTTCTATCAGATATGTCCTAAGTAATGACCAGACCTAATTTATTTTTAGGGGCAAATAGAGGACTTAGTGAGTATTCACGAGGCCCTGAATTATTCTTCCATTTAAAGTAAAAAAGAAAATTAAGATTAGACCCAGCTGTAACAACTCTTTAAGAAAGATTGGTAGATTGAGGAGCAAGTGGAGTTTTCTTGTAAATAAATGGTACTAGATCGATTTTTAGAGAAAATGTTAAAAAAAAACCCAAAAAAACAAAAAAAAACCCAGTCAGTGTTCTTCAAGCCAATCAAACTAGGAGGGAGACAGAGTTTAGAAAAAGTTGCTGTGAGCCAGAAAGGAGCCTGTTCACATGTTGTTGGGCCTCTGGAATCTTGATTTCTGAAGCAAATTTTTCTGAAATGCAAAATGGCTGGAAATGTGGCAGCATGAAGGATTTTATTCACCTTTCCTAAGTGGAGAAAGAAAATATATCCTACAATGTTATGAGTTCCATTTTCCATCCTAATATATTAGGGGTACATGGCAAGATAATATTATGTGGTTTTTTTTGTTTCAGTATTGATTAGCATTATTTTAGATGTATATCAGGTTAAGAGAAACTTAGTGATACATTTAAGTAGGTCAGAGGATAAGACAGTTGCAGGGATTCTCAAGAATTAGCAAAATATGATTCTGGTAGAGCTTTGGCTTAGATATCTACAACACTGATGAAGGCAGTGAAGAACAGAGAAAAACTGCCTTTAGTTACAATTCCTCTGCCTCTGAGAATATATTAAAGAAAACCATAGGTGATAAGTAAACTTCTATATTACAGTAATGTGCAATTCTGTTAGTCATACTATGCAGGCATAACAAGGCTAGAGGTCAGTTGATGCCATGCCACTGTCCGTTCACATGGAAAACAGTTAATTCAGAAACAATATTTAAGTTCATGTAAATGTCAAAGAATATGGATTATGGACATTATCATGATAAACTAGGTTCTCATTCATTCAAAAGGAAAATGATTGTATCTAAAGCAGAGACAGGAACGGGAGCCTAAAAGACTATAGTTGTGAGTGATAACATCTGAGACAATACATGAGAGTGGAGGGGACAGTTTCAGTAACACAAGTGTATAGGCTTATTTTTCAGGATGAAGTAAATGTATTAGACAGTAATATATTGTCTGGTTAAAAATGTGCATTTGGCTTACATCAGGAAGCTAGTTTTTCTGGAAGTTGATCTGTTAGCATTCCAGTAGGCATTATTCTAAGTGAAGAGGCATACCATGGGGTCAGAAGATATCTCTGATTCATTCAGGATGAGGGAGAAGCCACGTGAATAGATCAAGATAAATCATGATAAAACCAATGGAGGGATAAAATAAGGGCAGAACTGAGATTAGGACGAGAGGTCAGGAGTACAGCCAGATCATATTACAGCAAACAACTGTGGCTTCAGAACACCGTACCAGAAAATCTAGGTGATCACAGGAGCAATTTGGCTGATTTATAAATGAATTGAAAAGAAAAATATCAGTTAACTGTTCATTTGGTGTGTGCATTCAGTTGAATTGTATGTTCAGTTAGAGCCCTTTGACTTAAAAGACAATGTGAAGTTGGCTGTTCTAATGGTAGCAATTATTGACAATGTGAGACTCTGGCTAAGGCAGAAAAGTTGGTGCCCATTGTAGCAAATGTCCTGTAAAGGTAATTACTGACTAAAGGGTCCACTTTATGATAAACTGTAATCAGAAGGAAGAAGGAAATGGAAGACTAGAAACAAGGTTGGAGCTATGGCATAGTTCAGAGACAACCTCCTCTTCCTATTTTCTGTTCTCTTAGTAGGGAAGGAGGCCCACAGATCCCAGGAGTGATACTAAGGCCATGTTAGCAGGGTGGAGGGCTGATGGCAATTTGCCACCACGTGGTATGGATTACAAAGGAAGTATGACCTGCGCTGGACGAGTCATTGCCAGATGGTTCCCAGATGTGTTATTTATGAAGTCACGGCCTAGTTAAACTACATTCCTGGTGTCTTGTCTTCTTTTCCTGCAATGTCCAAGACATTAATGAAGGAATGTATGAGAACTAAATAGCAGACCAGTTGTCAAAAACCAAATGGCAACAGAAATCCTTTCCTGTCTCTGGATATGTGTAAATACATATTAGATTAACAAAACCAGCTTTAAACAGCTGATCCCTGAAGAGTCATAGAACTGGCTTCTGCGATGTGTACTAAGGACAATACTTACCTAGGACTCATCAGTCCCTTGTGAGTCTCTACCACTAAACTTAGCACATTCTCCTGCATGATTCTGTTCTTATATCTTCTTCTCTCAAAAGGTCCCTCTCTACCCTAACTTGCTCAATGTAGTGAAGACATTCTTATAAATAAAACATTGGTTATTCCTTAAGAACAAATACCAAACTCATTTGGATGAGCTCTGTAGCATCTGAAATGATCTAATGTCAAATATAGTTGGCTGGTTGGCTGGTTGGTTTGTTTGCTTAAATTAGGCAACTTTGTCAACAAGCCAACAGGACTGAGAGATCATGGAAGTTTCTTACCAGAAGGCAATTTGCTTAGTTTGCATAACTTATCTGAGGCAATGCAGTAACGGTGCATGAGAGCAGAATTTTCCATTTCTTTTGTTGATCTGTTTTTGTCTTTTATTAGAAGTTGATGGAATATGATTTGTTTCTCCTGTTGCTATAGATATAAAAAACAATTCCTGAGTCAGTGCTAAAAAGGTAGAAAAGAACACGGTGAACAAGCTAGTGCTCTGTAACATCCTAGAGACAGAACTGTAGCAATATGACTTGACATGCAGAATAACAACAATTGGCACGAGTTTTATCGATTACAACCTATCACGTGATGGGCCCTCAGGTTTTAATAAATAAGCTGGAATTCTACTGATACAAGAAAAAGCTGAACTAAGTTTAAAACAATTCAATAATAAATTTGTTTTGAATTGTCCATATTCAAAATATAATTTTTTATATAACATTTATTTTAATGCAAATACGCAAAACAAATAGTAACTTGCTTGCTTTTTACTCCCCAAAAGTATGGGCATATATTGACATTGATTTTCATTTCACTGATCTAGGTGTTTCTCTCAATTTAAGTCCTTGCTATGTAACTTCTCTGGGTTGAGGCCAGAGTAAATGAGGTCAGAATATGGCCATAATACAAAATACTTTTGCGAATATATTCGGGATAAATGGGATTTTCTGCTTATGTTGTAAACTACTGCAGTGTAGATACCAAGAAAAAATAAACTATTATATCCTATTTCAGGAAAATAAATACAATAAATTATACGGCACAAAAGGGGGTGTGTGGCACTTTTTTGTATAGGTGCAAACACTTAATGGATAAAGAGACTACTTATCTTCATTCAAGACAACATTTTGAATCATTTATCTGCCAATTCTACTAGAAGGAGAGAAAAAAGGTATGGTTAACATTAAAGAAAAGTCGAGGAATCTGTTAGCTTCTCATAAGAAAGCTTAAGCTTAATTTAAGATAACTTAAGATTAAGACTTAATAACTTAAGTTAATTCTGTTTGAAGTAGGGTAGGGAACTGAGATATCTAAATCGATGATGCATGTGTAGGATGAACATAGATAGCATTTTATGTATACATTAGACAAAATAGAGCTTGCATATCAAGAGCTAATAGTTTGGCAAAGAAGTCAGTGAGTGATTTATTAAAACATAACTAAAGAAACTATTTGGCTCTTAGCATTGTTCAAAAGATAACCTTCTTACACAGATAAGTAAGCCAGGTTAAAACTGTTCAAGAACAATGACAACTATCAGGATATAGCAGGTAGGCTGTATCAATAGTCCCACAAGTGGGAAATGAATTGAAAAGTGCATTAATATAGTTTAATTATTTCAGATATTTTTAGGCAACCATTTATTATAAAACTTACATTTAGACATCATAAGCCAAAATACTTTACACCCACAGCATCTTATTTTTCTCATTTTCCAGGTAAATCTTATAGATACCAGCCAAATGGTAGAAATTCATCATTGCTGTAACTGTACAGTAATTTCCACAGATTTAACCAGTCTTAGATTCATTGCAATATATTTTTATGAGGAAAGTATATAATTTATGATTATTTTATGTTATTAGACCTATGTTTTAGTAAAAGTGATTTGGAGAAGGAGAACTGCTCACTTTATCTGTGCTCTATCTCAGCTGTCATTTAGGATGTGGAACAAAGAGAAGGCTAATATTTTGAACATAGCATCCATTTAAGTAACGTAAGAATTTCATTTGTACTAGGAAGCATAATTCTCCTCACCCCAGCTTTAAGTATCTCAGTCCCCGATACCTGGTTATAAAATGTTTACCACCATTCTCTACACTTTACCTAGAGATATCAGCAATGATAGTATGGTTAGGAGTTGTAGACTGAACTTGGTCTTTCTATTTTATCCTTCTCCACTGAGTGTTTCTCCACTAATCACATAGGCATCATTGTTTGCAGCTGATCATGGCTCTAGATAATTTTCATAGGGGTATAGATTCTTAATTTCTGCAACCTATTTTTTGATTCCTGAAAGATATTCAGATAGCTTTAAATAAGTCCGGGTAGATACTTTTCTTGTGAGCAATTATACATCTTTCATAATGTATGTTTAACATTTATTGGGTAAAAATTTGTCTTGGGCACCGAAAATACAGTTTCACAGGCAGTTGGCTTCCTGCCATCCTCCTATAGCCCTACTTATTTTTCTCCCTGATAACTTCCTTCAGAATCAGGTTGATGTTCCTTTCCAACTTTCTCCACCTGTCCCTTTCTCTTTTCACAAAGATGCACAGACCTGCCATTGCTATGTGACCTAGATTGTCCTTTCTACTCACTTAAGATTTTCTGTTACTCCTTTGAGTTGCATTCAGTTTGATTTCTGAGAAGTCACACCACCAAGCATGCCTATATTATTTGCCACTGCTGGAAGCAAAAAAGAGCTAATAAAGGTGGAAGGAACGAGGGAATGATGTTTGCAGACAATGAAAGATGAAAACCTGGAACATTTTGGGTGGAAGGAATTCCACGTTGTTCTCATACTATTGCCTGTGAGATCAAAGAGAATTAGACTAGATCAAAATTTGTTGGTTTTTTTCAAAGCTCTGCAAAACCTGTCTTTGTATATAAAATTTCTCGCCTCATTTGGAAAGAGGAATACTTTACCACTGTGTATTTTAAGAAATCTTTTTTTTCTCTCCATAATTTTCTGAAAACATACCATGGAAAATCTGGTATGAACCTCCCACTCCGAGTTAACTTTTTTGTTACTATTTTTTTAAAAACCTCTCAAAAATTCTAAAATTACAAAACTACAACATTTACCCTGTCAAAAGATTAAAAAAAAATACAAACTTAAATAGAGTTCTAATTTAGATGCTTTTATCAACCTTATTTTTTAAACGTTGGGCTGCATTATTGACAAGATAATTTGCAGAGCATTACTCATGCCATTTAGCTTAAGAGTCCTTGCTATTTCTTATTTCCTTTTGGAAGTTTTTAAAAACACAAATGATTATCCAAAGAACAAGTCAGATCCTTTATCACAGTGAAAATTGCCAGTAATAGATTAAATGTATAGATATTAAGAAAACATTATTTTAATGGTGTACATACAAGGGTGTTTGTTGCTTTACAATGGTGGCTTTCAGGGATTTTATTTAAATTCTGTTAATAATGCATGTTGTTACATATTGTGCCATTTGACTAAGGAAAGGAAAGAAAGGTTGAAATCTGAGATAGTATTAAAATAC
Source organism: Struthio camelus (assembly GCF_040807025.1). NCBI lineage: Eukaryota > Metazoa > Chordata > Aves > Struthioniformes > Struthionidae > Struthio > Struthio camelus. The sequence goes on along the minus strand of NC_090943.1, from coordinate 127,886,011 downwards.
ATTAGAAACTTTAGAGCATTATAATAGTTATTTCTATAAAACTACTTCAAATATTTCTTCAAGAAGGAAACAATTTGGAGTTCATGTTGAGCAGCATAATAACTGAAAACATATAACAGTACTCTTATTCCCAATGCTAAACTATAGATTAGGGTCTTTTTTGGTTGTTGCCATTATAAATCCCTGTTCCCAGGGGTTCTCTGGCAATCATCAAAATTTGCTTTGGGCAAAGCTTTGAGGTATGATCTTCAAATAATGCATAGAGGTTTGGCTTGCAAATCCCACTTGTGTTAATAGGAGCTATCCAGATAAATCTCTCATGGATTCACGGGAGAAAGAACTCCAGAGTATAAGAAGTTTCGGCCCAAGAATTATTTGTTTCTGATATATATATCTTGATAAAAAACTTATTCTAAAATAAAACACTCAAAACAAATGATCTCAGATATTTGTTGGGACTGCTAACACTCAATTAATTGTGTTAAACTGAAATTCCTCTGATACAGCTTGCAACATAGGTTATATCCTAAACATTTATGGAAGAGAAAATGATCATTTTGATGAAGAAATATACATATGCAAGTCAATAAAATATTAAGTAATGAATGATGTAGAAAATCATCCAACATTTTTATATTAACCACTGTCAAATTCCAAATGCTGGTTGATGCACCCTCTGTTCTTTACAAGGCAGGGATATAGGCTGGCTTGGCTGATCCGAATGCAGGTAGCTCTACGTGTCAGCTTCATGTTTTCCACTTTGTAGGTAAACTAGCTCATCTTTCTTTCTTCTTCTGTGAGGAATTCCTTTCCCCTGATTCTATCAGCTCAGTTCATCCACAAATTAGGTCAAAGATTTACTATTAATGAGTGTGCTGATTAAATACCTTGACAAACAATATGTTCTAAGAAATCTGGCTATGTCTTTGTCTCTGGTCCCTGTAATTCTCAAGTAGACAGGCACTAAAGTATACTGGAAAACAAGCTTGAGAAGCATAACTTTCAGTTCTCCTAAGGTTTTCTAAGCATTTACATGAAATATACAATAATCTGACTGCTTCAAAAGAGAAGCCATTACTCAGTAACATTACCAACTATCATCCACCAGGACATACAGAAATGCCAGCTTCAGTTTAGTGAGAATCTCCCTACACAATCTCTGGAGTTCATGAAGAGACAGAAGATCCTCCAGTCAATTTGGAGTAGTAGCTTAATTTTATGTGCTCTGAATCACTCCTTGGAGGAGCCTCTTTTCATGGACTCTTGCAAGACTACAAGGAACAGAAAGATTAGCCTTCCAGACTAAAGAAGACTTTTGTGAGCACCACTTGTTCTGCCTATGAATTCTAACTTCTTCTCGTAGGTAAGGCTTTCGAAAAGCATCAGCTTATTTCAGAGGCAGAATATATTAGCTGAAACAAAGTGCTTCACTAGTACAGCTACAACACTACAAGCTCAGTGCAGGGGCTGGAAAAAGTGTGCCATTCGGCGCATAAGAAGTGTAGCTAAACAAACCCTTTGTCTCCTGTAAGCAGGCATTTCCAGTTCACTTCGTTATACCTCTTTCAATGTCTATACATCTTTCCGGTACACAGATGACTGGAATTGTACATAGTACTCTGGGTGAGAACTCAACGTTTTGTACAGTATTCTTATTTTCCTGTCTCTAGTGTAAATGCTTTGCTTGCTATGTCTTCAGATCATGTTTGTCTTGTCACATCGGTAGTTCATATCTTTTATGTGACTGGTTAGTACCAAGCTTTTTCTTCTTTCTCTATTATTTCCACTCTATGAGCGCTAAAGTCTTGCTATTAATCCTAAACTTCATACTTCCTACGGTTGTATGCAATCACATTTCTTTTTCTCCAATGTTCAGTTATCCAGTTCGCTCCAGCTGATACTCTGGACCTCCCTTGTGCTGATAGTGCAGCTCATCTTAGTATCAACATAAACAATTTTACTTTTCATATCGACCATTTCCGCTAACATTACCACCTGCTGTCATCATCTCTGTGGTCTTCTCCTGCCCATATTACAGCTCCTGCACTAGTCTATCTTCTCTAACTCAAAAAAAAAAAAAAAAAAGGAATTAATTTATAATAAATCTGACATCCAGACATATTATAGCTATGGTATTTTCTTTGCCTAGAAAAATCTGTTACTTTAGCAGACAAAGGTACAGCATTACCTTAGCAAGATCTGCTTTTGCTATGCCTGTAGAGAATTTTATTTCACTTCCTATTTTTCTCCATTTCCTTAATTATACTTTCATCCAGATTTGTTCTCAAATCTTAATAGTAATGAGGTAAGATTGCTGTTACTCAGCTACCTGGATCACTTTTCTCTCTTTCTTAAATATAGACATTAGGTTTGTTTCCCTGCACCAAATGCATTATCACTCCCAACCTGATGGAATACTTGCTACCAGAGTACTATCTGTGAGGAAAAACAGTTCAAATACTAAAACATAGCTTTAAAAACATTATCTGTGGTCAGTTGGAAAACAATTCAATAATTAGTGGAAAGTTATAACGAAATTGCATTTTGCTGACCTCTTTGGTTTACAATGGGTAATATTTAACAAAATAAATAAATAAAGGATTCATGAATATTTATAGCCCATCTGCTTTGAATATAGTCTATCAAATTTAAATGAGACAAAGGATTAAAGCTACAATTTAAACATGTAAAACTAGAAGGGCTTATTTTTAACCTTAGGACAGCCCAGCATTTACATAAGACCAATTGGAACTGGGAATGAATATGAACTCTTAATTTTATTAATCTCCTTATGCTGCTCTGCATTGTTCTCAGTCACCAAAATACGCAGTTTCTGAACAGCTTGACACTTTGCTCTGCTTTCTATGTTAAATTTTAAGAAATACGTATCATGTGTCACTTGCTAATGGTGTCTGTGGGTGGAGATGAGTAATTAAGGATTTGTGAAATTGGGGCAGCATAAATTTTATAATTAATAACATAAACTCACAGGATTGCTGCAGTTCAGTAAAGAGCTTAGCTTGTGCTATTTTATAAACAAGCACAGGAAATCCCATTAAAATTAGATTGCCAAGATTTTCAAAAGTGACCACAGGCTCCATGTGTCTTGCTTTGAGTCTCCAGTTGTGAAGGACTTTTCAGTATCCTGACACTTGACACATTTTGGAAACATGTCCCTTTTAGGAAGTATTTTCTTTGTCCAGCGTAAAAATCCTTGATACGCTTTTTTTCAAAGAAATGTTACTAGCCTTGAGGAAGAAAAAAAACAACAAAAAAACACAGAACAAATAGGAATAGTCATTCAATTACACTGTTTATTAGACATATTACATATAACAAACTACGAGATACAAATTTTCTGTTCAAGAAGTGGATTATGGTCACCCAAGTACTTTTTTTTTGTTGTTGTGTGCATATGTAAAGTATTTATCTATAATACTGGTAGACAGAAATCCTCCCTCTACGCTATCGGTTTGCAGTTTCATTTAGAAACTTAACGTATGTTTAAGTTTCATTGGTTTTCTTTCCTAAATGTTAGTAGAACATGAGACAATGCCACTTACAGTCTTGGAGAATTGTAAACAAGCCAGTCCTGTCATTTTGGGCTCAGTTACTGAGTTTCAGGCAGAGGGGAGAGACTGGAGACATTTTTCCTCCGTTAATGCTGAAGAAGCTGTCTGGTACGTGATAGCTTCAGAAAACCTGCTCTGTACAGCTGAGGTACCAAGGCAAATTTAGAAGCATAGTTGGTAACTATGTTGTGGGATTTGAGGAGTGCTTCCCAAAATCCCTCTGGTACCTCAAACCGTGTTTTGACTCTTTGTTGGAATAAAACCTGGGCATTCCCCTCCCCTTACTATCAGCTTGGTTTTCAAGAGAAGAAAACCAAGGTGTGATGGTGAGAAGGATACTAGTGTGGATGATGGGGGCAGCAAAAAGAATTTTCAAAACACATTTTGCCTTCAAATCTATTCTTACGTTTACTGTGATAGATCCAATTTTTAGGAAAGCCTGTAAAATGCTCTTATAGACAATATTCTCTTTCACGGAAGGAGAAAGTGCAAACAAGACAGCCTGTATTTATGGTTTCTCCGGAAAGAAAAGGATATACTGACAATTTTCTTTTTAGTATTTTTGATGGGGTGCGTGTTTGGTTGATTGGTTTTCTCTGGACTGAGTTTGAGGCAGACATCTCTATGATCCTGGACATTTATATTTATTTGTTGCATTTTTGGAGCAGAAAGAAATAAAAACGCAAAACAATGAAACTTTATTCCCCTTTTCTTAAATTATAAAGTCTCTTTTTACTCAGTGCTATTTCACTGGTTAAACTGTTTATTAAATAAAAGACCTAAAAATAGTTTTGAAGGTTAAAAACCCCTTCCTAATGTGTGCTACATATGATCTTGACCATAAATTAAACATTCACAATGTGGTAGCAGAAAATGGTAAGAACAAACAAAATAGCTGAATGTAAAACTCAATAGTTCTGCTGCTGCTATTTGAACCTCTTCTATTATCTTCACTGCTTCAAAAGTTGGCCTTTCCAGAACTTCTGCACAATATCTAGAAGCTTATCTAATACCTATGTTTAACTGTTTTCTGTTTTGAAAGTACCTTCATACTGGGAAAACAGTAGCATAGATAAAAGGCTTCATGAAACAAGGGAGAATTTTAACTTCACCTTACTGAGAATATCATCAACCACATAAAAATGGAGATTGAATGCGCCAGTCCTATTGCTCTCCAGTCCTGCTCACTTTCTCTTGAATTACTGGCCCTGATTTGGGACACTGGAGCTAACAAATAATTGGATAATTGTTGTAGCTGCCATTAAAAACACTTTAGATGAACTTCCAATAGTTCTTGCTGTTGTGATGGTATAGGTGGAAGGAACAACAAAATGTATGGATAAACGTGCAAAAGTTTTATTATTAGCGGATCCTAAATCTACTCTGAAATTGACTTTTTGCTTCTAGCTGATCAGTTGAAATCAGTCCTAGGAAAACTGTGATAGAAGTTCATCAATAAGAATAAACTGTAGTCTGAATTGTCGATCCTTGTTAGATTGCTTCATTTTCTTTCTCTCTCCTATCCCTAACAGATAGGCGTACACTTACAAATACCTAAAATTAAATGTCCAGATAGGAACTGGAATGGATCTGTAAACTGTTTACTCTTTTTCTGATGGTCACTGTAAGATAGCATACTGATGGCACTGTACACTGTGGAAAACCATGCGGGCACTCCTTGTGCCATCCTCTCTTTTTGTGCCTCACAGACATAAATTTATATATCTTAACCTTACGCATGAAAGTCATATGCTGTTTGAAGGATACAATTACACACTAAGTTGAATACTATCAGCAGCGTGGGAGGGGAATAGCAGATGAAACCACACTTACTTTGATTGCATTGTCTCCCACTCCTCGGTTGAAACGAAGGAAATGCAAGTCCTACTTTCCATTCAGTGACAATCTGAATACTTTTGTGGGTATTTTGACGCAAGTGGAAATAAAGGACCAGAGCAAATTCACTGCATGCGGATGAGGAACAGCATAACAGTGAATCTGTTATCCTCAGCTATTTAACCTTAAAGCCAAACTGTGTGTGTACGTATGAATACACCATAAGTTGTCTAGCATATATATATACTGTATATTATATATGGAACATGAAACAGCTACCAATCTGAGGTAAACAAATAAGAAAAATGATGTCTTTAAGTTAGTATAGCAGATATTATGCAAATGAAAAGTTTGTTTTTCAAGAACAGTAAAAGACTTGTTTTCTTGGACAATGTAATTAGGTCTACATAGTCAAAGGGTTTTTTGGACTTAGGCCCAGAAAATGAGCAAAGTGTTGTATGATAAGTTAAAACTGAGAAGTATTTTGGCATTTAGGAAAAAAGACAGCATGAAGTATTGTGTCTTATGTCATTTCTCAGAACTGAACTTAATGACACAGGAATTTCTAATTTTAATTAACACAATATAATAAAATTTTACTGTGTGATAAACTTCTCACAGAAAAAAAATTGTAAATGATGCAACTGGATTTAACTGAGGTCCTGAAGATAAAAGAGGAACTAAAAAAATCCAGACCCTGATACATTCAGTGATGCATTGCATTCTATCAGCTCTTATTGTTGATAGTTTCAGTTCCCATTGACATCTATGGAAGCTGATCTCTTAGTATTTCTCAAGTGCTGAACCCCAAGAAGGGACAAGCAGAATAAAAGCTCTACAGAGATAAGAAGAACAGATACTAATTGACAAGATATTTCTGTTGACATTATCCTTGATTAACTTTTCAATTGAAGGTAAGTGATTATTTTCTCCCAGTGGAAAGGACAGTGAAGAACCTAACACAGGAGACAGAGAAACAGGTTATTAAAAAGACACATCTGGATGCTATAAATGCTTACATATTGACCACTCATTCCACCCTCTACCTAATCTAGAGCTGATATTAACTCTTCACAATTGAATTGAACTTCCAGGAGGTAAAAAGCACAGAAAGCAAATCTCTTGTCTCTAGGGTTAATACTCTACACATTTCCGTATTCAAACACATGGATATAGACAGGAGGGACCCCTCACCACCTCTCGGTATGTTTTACGTTGGACTCACTGCTGTCAGTGCAAGTCTGGAGATCTTGGTGCATGACTACTGAATGAGGTCTTTCAGGAGGCAGTCGGGGTACCTACTTTATAAATCCCAAATTGCCTTAGGCGCAATGTAGGCATTGATCGGCATCCTCAAACTTTTCCAAAAGAGCTGTCCTTCTGGGCACGCACAGTAACAGAATATTAGACGTCTAAGAAATTTGCTGTAGCAATGTAGGTACCTACAGAAAGCGAGGTGTCTGAATATTTATGGGGGAGTTGTGGATCACTCTCTTGGACTTAGATGCTGAGTCCTTTCTTGAATATGGTCGATAGAGCCTGACCATTTGTGTTTAAGAGTTAGTCTTAATATCTTAATTACTATTTAGTGTTTTCTATGTGTATTGAGTCTTAAGAAACTGTAAAAAGATTTTCTCTTAAATGTTGTCTGCAAACTGCTAATTGCCACATATCTTCCCTCCTCCTCACCACCCATATAGTAGCTATGAAATTTAACTTGTAACTGCTTTCTGAACACTCCTAAGGAGAACAAACTCTGGCCTGCATTTCAGCAAGTAATACATCTGAGGTGTAGGAAGAAAGAGTGCATTAATTTGTACAGAGGATTACCTTGGTTTTTGCTTTACACAATAGAATGAAATTAATTTTGCTAATTATTAGCTGATTACTCATATCGCATTTCTGGTGAGTCTGAGGTCCTTTACTAATATAACTGCTGTTCTCAGTTACAAGTTATTTAAACAGGTTTTTTGTTTTTTTTCTAATTTCACTATTTTTACTGGACAGCGAGAAACTATCAGCTTGTTTCTTAAAAGATCTTTGAAACTTGACGCAAGTATTAAAATAACATTAAAATATTTTGCTTTTAAGTGAAATAGTATTTCAGGTTATGTTCTTTTTGTGTAAGAAGCTGTCATTTCAGCTAACATCACAAACAATGTATTATTTCTGCATTATAATTGCTTTAGGCATGACTGTTTTCTCTTTGCTAACTGTTCACTGCATGGAAGTACAATTTCTGATTAGAAATAATATGTGCTGCACTAAGAATTAAACATACATAGTACTTTCTTAAAAATATTTAAGTTAAAATTAACTAAGTAGTGGCTTAGTAAAAATAAATGTTTGGCTTTATTACTTATCAACCACTGTAGAAATAGATTATTCTGCTGCTTTTATGATGATGATTCCACATTAAAAAATGCCAGTTCAGTTCAAACTAGTATTATTTCAGGAGGTTTTTGTGATTCCTGTTCTGTTAGTACAGCTGTTTCTCCCTAAAAGACTTGAGCAAGATTTGTATCTACGATAAGCTTTTGTTGTTACCAGTAGGAGGAGTTCTCAGCAGTAGCCATTGGGTATCTCATTTCCTGTCTTGTCCGGATGTATTTTAGCTTATAAGAAGCAATTTGTCAGTAGTATTACAGTTATTTTTGCTTGGTTTGGATGGGCTGTCTCGTTAACTTGTCCCGTTGTCAAGACACTGATGTGAACCAATAGGAACACAATGCTTGCTATGCTCATGCTGCTGAGGTGGTCACTACAGTGTTTTTATACATCATCTCTTATATCTAAACATGAGAAAGGAGGGCAAATCTCTAGTGATTTCATGTTCATAACCACATAACATTCCTGGGCTCTTGGTTCCTAGAACATAAGGATCATAAATCTTTATATGCAAAATATCATGCTAGTGTTTTCAGGGTAGGATATCTGTTTCAACTGTCATGGAACAATTTAAATCAACAGTGCTGTAACAGTAGACAGCAGTGCAGGATATAGTTTAAGAAAACTTCTGAAGACCTTTCTGTTCAGGGTTTCATAAGTTACATTTTCATATAGGCTGAAGTTTCTTTACCACCATCTAAATTTATTCTTTACTGTCTAACCTGAATGTGCTTATATGTAGTGTCTTCTCCATTATCACACTTTTAAACCCTTTTCCTCACTACAAAGCAAATGGCTCAGCTCAGCTTAGTTTCAGCAACATGCCCACATAAGCCTCCAATATCTGAATCATTTCCTATTTGTTCTTTGTTTTCAGTCTTAGCAGACTTGCATGCTGGAAATAGTTCCTCTAGCTTTTCACTGTTACATCTATGGGCTTCTAATCAAGTACTTACAAAATCACGGCGTCCTTCAGTTTTAACTGCATGTGTTGGTTGGCTTTACCTTGAAGACTTTCAATTCACATTGGCTTTTCAACATATAAATTAAATGTTTCACCCGAAATTTGATAGAACATAGATGCTTTCAATACCTTTACTCATTATCTGTTCAGTATGTTCATTAATCAACATTTCCTACTTTAAATAAAAATGTATTATTCTGACACTTGTGATTATAGTCTCCTAGCAAATTTCTCAAACTGCCCTTTTTCATTTCAATGGATCTAAGACCAGAAAAGAATGAAGATAGCCTTAATTCTCTATGTGGTTTAATCCTTTTCTCCATGTGGTGTAACTAATTTATTAAAGGAGTTGATATCTGTAATTTCTTTGAACTAATGATAAAGTATAGTATTAAGCCTTCATTCTACATGTCAGTGTAAGCTATACCACAGAAAAAGAAGAATCTTTTTCCACATTTTCAGTTGGCGACTGCAGTTATCAGACTGATTGTTTTTCAGCCAGAAAGCTCCAGCAAGGCATTTTAAAGGAAAAGTTTAATTCAATAGGATTTTTCAATAAATTAGTGAGAATCAATTTCTTTCATTTTATGTGCTACTCTCCTCAACTCCACCAGGCTGTATGAGGAAAATTCTCTTGTCCTCAGTTGCCAAGTGCTTTCTCCTTTTCAAGTCCATAGCCTTCCCTCTGAAATTACACCCTCTGCTTTTTATTTCTGTCTATTTGTCAATACTTTCTTTCTTCTGGACTATATTTTTAAGTCTTGTCTCAGTTCACGCTTACAAAACTGTACACAGCTCTTCTACTGATCTTATAGTCTCTGGCCCCCTGGGGGACAATTGCATTGCTTTCACAAGAACAGGAAAGTTTATGATGCTATGTCAGTAGATCCTAGAAATGAGAGTTAATAAACTATCCAGCTTATATATGTATATTTACACATATAAAGAAATCTATTCTTCATTACTGTCACTGTGCAATTTCTCATCCCTCAGCACACCTGAATTTAGGACTCATCAGTTCTCTCCGCTTTCATAGGGACTTACTCCGTAGCTCTGTCTTGATAGAGACACAAGGAAAGCAGCCCTAATACAGCAGCCCTAAGCAGTGTTCACCCCCTCTATGTATACCTAAGCTATCAACTTGTCAATTACCTAAGCCTGTTCCTGAACTTAAATTTGTCATCTAAAATACAGGTAGCTTGAGCATGCTGTCCTCCACCAGATACGTCTCATTTGGCTTTTCTTTCTTGACACGTAGTGAATGTCTTGGGCCTATGTGGTTTGGAGCCACAAATCTGGCTGGAAAGAAAGAGTTTAGGAGACGGTCATGCTTAATTAAGCCCAGTCTAAGACTTGCCCCAGTCTCTGAATCAACCTAGGTTTTTCAGGTAGATTAGGGAAGGAGAGACTAGATGATTTCTCCAGCACTATTTTTAGCAAATCATATGGATTTCATCTTCGAAACATGACCAACAGTTGTATGAGCTCCATTGCTTATTCTAGTAGTCACAACAGGGAAACCGCACAAGGATATTGACATGGAAAAAAGTGAACTGGAGGAGCAATAAAGAATCAGAGAGCACTCTGGCAGAAGTCAGAGCTGCTTCTGGAGACTCAGTGATCACAAAGTTGAGCTGATGCTCCTGTTACAGCTTCTTAACTTCTGCTGAAGAATTAAAGAATAACCAATGCACAATGAAGTACACACTGGAACTTAGTATTTTGAAAAAAACCTGTGCCACATGCCATCTCCTTTTCTACAGAGGTCAGTATAAGAAGGAAGCGTGCGTTCTTTTTCTTCTGTTTTTATCTATTATTGAGATCACAGTTATGCTGCAAATTCTGTACATATAGTTACAATATATGGGAAATGCGTACCATATAAAATACATTAGAAATGACTTAGCTTAGAAACAAGGGTTCTGTGGTTGTTTCTATGTGTACATGTGGATATATTCAACAGAGCATTCAATCAAAGCATTCAACTAAGTTACACTAGGGACAAGGTCTTCCTTTTCTGATGGATGGTGAGTTTACTAACATGGTTGGGGCCATCCAGGCTAGCCAGAGTAACAAAAAATAGGTCCTGACAGATTTAGTTTACTAGTGTAGACATAGTGCAGCTGTTAGATATGATTAAATTCTGAATCTGTTCAGGTCAAAAGAACTTTCAACATGATCAGGACTTCGCTATTTTCTAAGTCTTTTAACAGTTAGGTTTCTCCTTGAAGACCTTCATCAAAATTTTTAGGAAAAAAAATATACACTTTTTTTGTGGTATCAGTCAAATGTATTAACATGTTATCAGTGAAACCTCAACTTTATCGAATGACCTTAAAATTCACTTCAGATATTATTTAGTTTCACCATTTTTTAGATATATGGTGCATTTTTAGGATTTTAGAATACTGTAATACTATAGATGGGCTCAGAAGATACAGATGCAAGATTAGGTCTCTTTCTGTAATTAGTTCAGTATATATTCATATAATTCTAGAGAAAGGTTCTTTCCTCGTTCATTCTGTGTTAAGAACAGTAGCCTTGGAGAAAACAAATGGGGAAACACACAGGTGTGAAGACTTACATAATTCTGCAGCATCACCTTCAAAATAACAACAGATTTCACTGGTGGAGACTAACAAACATAGTCAAATAATTTATACCTGTGGTGCTGTTGTTGTTACTGTTGTTTTTCCTTTGCCAAGCACCTGGTTCTATAGAAAGCCAAAGGGTATCAAACCGCGGAAAGCATACCAGGATAGCTATAGAGAAATACGTAACGTTCTATAACAGTGTTGTACATCGTGAAACAAAATGGTTATGTTTGGGCTCTGACTGAGACTAGGTATAGGCCTGAAAATGCTTTGTAGCTCAGTCAAGTGACTTTGAATGTTGGCTTTGAAAGCTTTTAAAATAGTTGAAATAGTGCTAGTTATCTATCAGTCAATTCTCTTGAATCCCAAGATCAGCCAGTGTGACTCTCAGAGCTTAAAAAGGGAAAATAAACTTGGGCATTTAGAGAATTTACTTTGTAACACTAACATCTGCAACGCAGAGCTAGGAGGTATAATTGCTAAAGCATCAAACAGTAATTGTAGAACAGAAAAGTATAAATTAAGGAAAAGTTCTATTTTTTGTGTTGTTATAATTGACATACATACATACACACACATATACATATAAAAGAACAAAACAGTGTAAGCCATCATACACTTGCTGACTTCATCTTTGTATTCCACTACTAACCGCTTCTTCTCTAAGGGCTAAGTTCAAGTCTGTTTTGGAGTTATTGGTGAAATTCATTCCTCTTATTGGAACAGAATTCTTCTTTCTGCTTCCTGCTGTCTGCCTGCCTGCTACTGTTCTGGCTTCTCTGTTTCAAACTTTCACACTTCTTTTTAATTTTTATCAGAATGTATAATTTCCTTTGTCTCCTTCTTCTCTTTCAGCTATCAGACCTGAATTTGGTGTCTGCATAACTTAATGCAATGGAAAGATGGTAGGGCGGATTCTATATGCTGCACAGAATAGAATTACACTAAATCACATACCTTTGTAAAAAGTAGCTTTTAAGCACGTCATCTCTTTGTGGCATAAACAGAAATAAACAGAATTACATTAATAGTTATTTGGATAAAACAGAATTACATTAATAGTAATTTGTTGGTTTATGAAACGAAACCCCAATAAAGAAACAAGCATGTTAGACAATGAAAATTAGCAACTGATAACTATGAGAAACTTCTACACTTTGAAATATTTTAAATATTATCTGATACTTTATAAAATTTCCTAATTATAGGATTAAGAAAGAAGGGAAGGAAGGAAGGAGGAGAGGGAGAGGGAAGCAAGGAAAGAAGGAAGAAGAAAAGAGACAATATGTAAATCTGTTACATTTTGTTTAACCTCAAAGGAATATTTTTCTCTCCCACAAGTTATTCACTTATGCACTTGCTATGGAATCAGCATTGTGAGTAAGTTGATAGCCTGTACAGGAAAGGAAAGAATGGCAAGATGATTACTTTATGGTTATTTCACAAAACTGATGAGACAGCAAACGATATTCAATCCTATTAAAAAGACTAAGCACAGCCTTCCTCCCTCCTCCTTAAACAAAAATCCTACTTTCCTTACACTGGGATTGGATGATATGATTCTACAATTCAGGGAGTCTGGAAATTACAGAACATCTGCAATGAAATTGGTTTTCTGGGGAAAACTGATGAATCACTTACTGCCAATGACTGGAAGGAAAAGTACTTGTTTATGCCCTTATGTAATGAATTTTTATGAGGTGAAGTTTGCTGTTTATAAAAAAATACACTTTCAGTTGCTGTAGATGTAAAATAATAGAACTCAGAATTTAAAGCAATGCATTACTGAAAAGACAGTCACTAGCAGATTACCATCTGCTTACAAAATGCCAAAAAAGCCTTTTACTTCTGCAACAGAATTAAAATTTTTCATCCTCCAAGATTCTTACAAGAGAAAAAATATTAACAGGGACAGTATTAACATTGTCACCTTTGCTTATATACCTTAAAGTAGAATGCATGCTTTTATTGAAAAATGTCTTCTGCTCCAAAAAGTAGATCTGAAATACAGTATAGAGAAAATTACGCTTGTGAGTAATTCTTCAAAAATAGGCAATGGCTCTCTGCAATCACGGGCAACCAAGTACACACTCTTCTTTCCATGCCCCTTCACTTGTACTATATATCAGCTCACTGTGTTTGCATGTAAGATATATGTTGAATTTCAAAGAGTCTCGCTTTCTTCCTTTTGAGAATAATATGGTTTGACTATGTGAGAAAATTGCATTTCTGAAGAAACTATTTTATGGATGATAAAAAGAGAAAATACCTATCAATTCTTTAAAAAGCTAAAATGCTCTTTTGAGCAAGAGTTAAAAGTTAACTGATAGCTTAGGGGTAAGAATTACCATCTGAAGTTGACAAAATACTTTTTGCCATCAATTTGTGTGTCTTAAGACAGTCAGTTGTACGCCTGCATATTAATTCATGAAGCTAGTTTTGAGAATTTAACAGAAATAATTGTTTTACTCTTAAATTGAGGGATGGGGAGCTAAGTTTGAATGCTGCTATCTTTTAATTTTTTTTCACTAGCTTGAGATATTTCAGTAAAAGACGTCATTGCTTGCGTGTAATTTCTTTTTGGATCCTGCCAAATGTTTCCACGAATAGCTGTAGGTGATTGGAAATGCACAAATATATATATTTTTAATGACTAATGCATTTTGCATTTCTTTAGCAAAAGTCTCATTTGCTGTGCAGGAGAAAAACTTTAAGTACTGTTTTCTTTAGATTTCTTTCCTCCTTGTCCTGACATATATATTGGTTTTGCAAGTACTGCTGATGTGCAAATCTTCCATGGATCTATTTTAATCTTAGCAGCACTGAGCAAGGGTGCAATAGGCAACCTGTATTCCTCTGTGCCTTATCACACATCTATATACTACTTTTGAAATTGTGACATAGTGCTGCTGTTGCTGCTGTCAGTGACAGGGGTTCTGGAAAGGGTAAAATGGAGAAGGTATGCTGCAGCTCCATCTACGCTTTCTGCAATGGCCTAAGCAAACCTGGAGGCAGTTGGGCAAACATTACGTACCTCTTACTCTGTTTTTCACACGTATGCAACAGGAACTGTGCCACTTAGTGATTTGCCCATCGCATCTTCACATTTGGAGCATGTTCTGGCCATTCAAACACCCACTAGGTGGGACCATATCATCCTCTGTACATGGAATGAAAAGCAGCAAGTGCAAAACTTTCACATAGAAAAGGTCCTGTTTGATATTCTCAGGCACCTATCCTGAAGATACAGCACTCTAGAACTCCGATTCCTGTGCCTAACACAACTCTCTCTAGTCTGGCCCAACCCCAGTCCTTTTGTCAGTATGGAGAAAAATTGGGGTGGGTCCTTACTACTGTGAGTGTAACAGTCATAGAAAAGTTAGAGGCCATCATAAATACTGCCCAGATATAATGGTAGTTACTGGCTCTCTCAATTCATGTTTGAACCATGCTTTGAATCATGCTTTGAATGTGACTTTATGTGGGGCAAATCATGATATCCACATCTTTAGTAGGAGCCTAAGCCAAAGGAGTCTGTGCAGTTATCAGTAAATATGTCCACATCAGTCAGACGATTGCTGATTTCAGAGATTGCTTTCTGGATATTACGACTGGCTGTAGGGGCACTCATATGGCAAAGTCTTACCTATTTGAGTACAAGCAGACCAGCACCTTCTTTCCATCAAAGCAAAAGCATTCTTATAAAAGCTTAGTTAGCTTCTGGGTACGTACCTGCATCACGGACTGGGCCATGCAGCTCTACCTAGATAATCAGGTCTCACATGGCATGTTCAGTCAGATGTTCAGCTCCTGCTTGAGTGCATCAAAGTAAGATGCAGATCACCAGAGACAGACTGGGTACCAACATCCAGTTATGTCACCCACACTGTCTACCTTGCTGTACCATGCACAGCCATGACTTTCATCAAGACTCAGGATTCCTTCAGAGTAATCATGTAACAGGCAGTAGGCCTGATTTAAGGCAGAGCAAGTTTTAAAACTATTTGAAAATATTTAGTGTTAATATAAATTCCAATGACAATTAATAAAGAGTTAATAGTTAGTAGTGACAAACACTACTATCTTTCCTTGTTGCAGTAAGCACCCTCCCAGTTTCACAGTCCCTGGCTTCAGAGGGCAGGCAAATCTTGTTTGGGAATCAGGCCTACTTACCTTAAAACTTCTACTGAACCTTGAAGCTAACTTTTTTTTTCCTTTTTTGTTTTTCTCTCCATTAAGACAGTGCAACACAACTTGCCAGAGTTTTCATTACTCCAGAGGAAATCTTCAGAACTGTACACACAATCCAGAGATGCTAGCTTGGGCTATTTTGTGTGCAGACTTGTCCTGGAAGATAATTTAGGCAAGGTCTCTAAATGAGATGCCACATCAGATTATTGGCAAGTGTCCAAAAGCTTGGGGGCATTACAGAGTATTTTGGTTAGTTTATGGCAGAAGATAGGAGAAGAGTCAATCTCTCTCTCCTGGGCTACTACAAGCTGCTATTAACAAATTCTCTCTTCTAGCTCTTCCAGTACAGCATAATCTAGAGTGGGTAGTAGACTGACAACCTTCTGCTCCTTCAAAAGTCCCTCTCAAAGTGGACTGATTGCTTGAGCTGAACGGAGACACGCTGCCAGGCTTACTGTATTTTGCACCATTCTGTTGTCTAATGAAATCCAGGCTCAGATAGGTGTGCAACTAAGGATTATCTACTTATTAAGAACTACCTGAAATTCCTCTTGCACAATGAGTTTCCCTACATCTGCTATCCTGAATGGGTCTTCGTTCTGTGAGCAGTAAACAGATAATTCAAGTAGAAGTACAAAATCCAAGAGATATGTTCAAGAGAATGGAACAGACCACTGCTTCACCTCTGTAGATGCCCTACCAGTGTCTTTGTGAGTATGTGAGTAGTCCTCATCTGGCCCCAGTGTCCCAAATATTAACTGGGATCCCCACAGGTGCCTCTTGTTTGAATGCCTTCTATTTGGTGATCTTATCTAGGCTTGTGCCAGAGCCTGTATTAGAAGTGGGCTCCCTAGAAGTGGAGAAACTATTAAAACAGTAAGAATTGTAGCTGGATTGAAAATCCTCTCTGGAGGGTGAGGGAAGTGTTAGTGAGGTGGAGTGAAAAAAGAATTATAATCTACTTGAACAATTCTACCTAAGTTGCTCCTGAGAATGCACAAGGTTTTGGCACTCGAAAGCTCTAAAGCACCTTTCTGAAACTGCTCCCTAGTGTTTTGGTTGTATGTGCTGATATTGGCAGCAATAGGCTAAGCTGCGATTATTTTTGTTGTCAGCAGTAACTGTCAATCAGCTTTAATACTTACAACAGTAGCCACCATTATGACCCTATCCTGCAACCAGGTTGGACTTGTCTGTTCTGGTTTGGGAGGGATAGAGGAGTAAGGAGTAAGAAATGAGCAAGCTGAATTGCTTTTGGAAAGCTCTTTTTGCCTTGGGTGATAATGCTATTGCCTCTCCCTTCTCATTGCACTGGATAGCCGTGTGTTTTAGACCCATCCAGTTTATCAGACTGCCATTTCTCAAAAACCATGAAACCTCACATTTAGTATCTCATCAAGCCTTGCTGTTCAGGCAGGACTGAACCACCAGTTTGTTTCGCATCTCTTGTTGTAAGAGCCATGGTGCTTCATCCATCAGGATGGCTTGCAGCAGGCTGAACCTGAACAAATCCCACACTCAGGTCCTCAGCTGACTATATGCACCATCCCTACAAGGCACTCGCACCCTGCAGTATCACTGCATGAAGTAAGATGCCACAGGAAGTTTACTGGCATCATGTATGCAAAAGAACTACCTCTATTAACAGAAGCAGGTTTGCAGGTTTACAATAGGTGTTCCTAGCTCTTTTAAGCAGCTGGATAGGGACAGCTGTGCCATAATAATCTGCTCTTTGTATGAGCCAAGATAGCTTCCCAGGAAGTGCCCAACAAAGTTGAATAGCTGCCAACTTATTTCAATGACTAGTCTGCTCCAAAGAAGAGTTATTAAAAAACAATAACAACAAAAATTGCTTTGGAATTTACAGTCGAAGAAGCTATTAAGTGAATTGTTTGTAACTCTAATTTAGTTTTTTCCACTTTGCATTCTAGTCTAATGAACACTAGAGTAAGAAGTAGTTTGATGGCTAAACCATTGAAAAGGCATGATAACTGGTCTTCAAAATTTTATATATATATATATGTCTTTTTTTTTTTTGGGGGGGGGGACCCTCTTCAGAACCTTCTGTTAAGAAGTGTCTTTCATTTGTCAACTTGCTTTCAATCAGAATGATAAACTCCAGGTAACATTTGTAGTAATACCACTCTCAAATAAGGACATTCCTCAGTTTGCATGGTATGTAGCAAATATATTTTTTTCATTATTGTTAACATCTTGTTTTCACCACTTTGTCCAGATCACCCTCACCCTTAACATTTCACATTTATGGAGAAATAAAGACATACAATACATGTAGACAACAGAGAAATCAGATATTCCTACCCCTGCCATTTCTCTTACAGAATATTGAAACTCCTGCCTTTGAGTCTTCCATAAAACTACTTAGAAGAGACCTCTTCATGGATAGGCAGCACGTAGAACAGTTGTTTGTGGAAACAGGAAACCACCATTCTCACACTCTTTCCTTTTAAATACCTCCTAAAATGCACCTTTGTGATAAGTGTTAATTTTCATTCAAATTAAAATATGGAGAGTTCTCTAATATGTTTATTAATATAAATAATTAGCCTATTTCAGTTATGACTTCATTTTCTGATTTCTGATACAATGAAGTTCATGTAGCACACAGACATGCAACATAGTACAAATAAAACGGTTAATAAAGCCTTGCAACCCTTATCCAAGACTAAGAACTGATTAATAGTTCTAGTCCTTTAGCTCTGAAAAATTCTAACCATTTATCCTCTTCACTGGTGCACATATGACTGCTCAGAAGTATATCCTCGCGGTAGGTGAACACTAAAAAGTTTTTGTTTAGAGAAGATGATTGGAGATTAATATTCAAAAAAATTGATGTCAAATTTATTCCCTCTATTGCAGAAGTGTTAGCAGACGTATCTTAGTCTTTTCTAACAGTATAGTTTTTACTTGAAAATATGGCAATTATAAGAACATTTTACACATGCAATTAGTACATAAAATTAATTTATCCTTTGATTAGCTTACAAATTATCACATTTTTTTTTTCCTGTAGCATCTGCAGGTAAAAGTTTTCTGCAGTTTTAATGTCACAACACACAAAAAACCCAGAATGACAATATAAAAAAGACATATTTTTAATTTCACACTGCTGAAAAGAAGCTACTGAGTATTGATTTTGTGGTCCTAAAATGCTAATCTGGTAGCAAGTAGTTTTTGAATATGGAAGCTGAAATCTTGGTCTCATCAATGTGAGTTTGAACTCCAACAGAGCAAAGGTTTCAACAGGCAGAAACAGTTTGGGAGGTGAGGGGGAAGAGAAGAATCAAGAGCTGACGAAATGAACTGCTGTCTTCCCAAAACTTTTATTTCTGTAAGATGTGTGGTACCTGCTTACCTGCACAAAAAACTGAAAGCACTGTGAAGCTAGCACAGAAACAAACCCTGCCATGAATATCAATGCAACGCTTGCACCTGCAAACTTAAAGTACCCAAAAGCATATGACATGCACTAAATACCCTGAAATAGCATCCTTCTTTTTGGGACAGCCAACTGAATGAACACTGGACTAACGACACACTGCTACAAAAAATGCGCTGTTTAAACAGCACATGTGAAATTTAAAAACACACAACAGTAAGTGAACATGATTTAGGTTTAGATAACATTCTCCTGTATCACAGCTCCCCACTATCATTCAGGTGTACGGCTAGCTTTATTATGGCTATTAACAAGTCTCTGACCTTAAAAGTAGCTTTAAGTGTTTTTATCATCTTCAAAAAGGATTATGAAAACAGCTGACTAAATATATCAGTAACTTCCTCAGTATACCATAAGCTTCCTATTACTATAGTTAAAGTGATTTCTGTATGACGTTCTGCACTTCTGAGGTTCTGAAATGCATTCACTTGGGCCAAAGCATAAGAGGCTTTAGGCTCTGGATTTTGAGAGAGCTCTTCTAGAGGGAGTCAGGAACAAACAGTTCCTGGTAGATACCTGTATACTAAAACCCAATGTAAGACACAATCTTAAAACATGGAAAATAGAAGCAGTCTTATAAATCTCTGGAAGATCAGTGAAGAGACTGGAAACATTTTTGAGTTATTCTTAACAGACATTGGGTCTTTGGCAAGCCAGTCTAGGAGAATCACACGAACCTTGGGAGGAATCTTGAAGACACCCTGTAAGGGAAGGATCTCAGGGTAGTGCAAGCTGTCCTATTTGTGTCATAAAAGAGACAGTTTACAAACTTAGCCAGTGCTAAGGGCTACAGATCTAACACTGATGACAAAGTACTACAGCAGCAGGTCAACACTTTGAAGCAACAAGCCATTGTCAGTTGAGTATCAAAAGTTCAGCCCCCAGAAGACACATGGGGATGCCAATGGCAATATAGCACAGCCAACAAAATAGCTTTGACAAATACAGTTATCAGTAGGACACCATTAGCAACAACAGGTTTTGCACTGATATTGTAATAGAGAAAAAACAGAGTAATGATGTTACTAGGATTTGCAGCTGCATGGAGCTGCAAGGGGCAAAACAAACCTCAAAAAATTCAGAAAGCCTAGATAAATCAAACAGCAGGACAGGCAGAGGTGGAGTGAATAAGGAAGACACAACATTCTTTAAATATTCAGGAAAAGGAAACAGGAAAAAAGTCAACTCCTATACAAGAGGAACATGACACTGATGCATAGAGAATTCAGGCACTTTGGACACAATACTGCACTGTGACTTCAGAAGGAACAAAGAGTTCACTGGAAACAAAGGTCTGCCGTGATCATCATCTCAGAACATTGGATTTTGGATGTTTGCAAATCTTAGTAAGGACAGTTAAACAGAGAGAGGTAGCAGGCATGCTAATAAACCTTTCTGAAGGCATTAGACCACCTCCAAGTCAAGGTTGCCTTTACATTTCTTTGGGAAGAGCTATGATGTGATATACATAGACAATTCATAAAGAACTACTTCAGAATCAGCTAGTGTCTCCAGCATATTTTCCAATGGACTTTCTAGTTTTGGTACTTCTAAGAAAGATACACTTGTACCTCCTGGTTCAAACATCAGTTATGAGTAGCTGAAATTTGGCAGGCTGCTGATATATGCTGGCAAATAATATATTATGACATACAGTATCTCGAAGCAGTTGCTCTGAAGTCTCTGTTGATTCAGTGAGTAGTAGCAGAATTAATGAAGTTTTGGGCTGCCCAGAGAAACTTATGATTCCACTAACTATATTTAATTGAATCAGATGAAAGAGTTGTATGTCACTCTAAAGATCAAAAACTAGAACTTAAGATCTTCAAACAAATAGACTGGTACGTTGTTTTAATCAGACACTGAAAAATGTAATAAAACATTTCATAAAAGGAGATCAAAGGTACTGGATCAGTTGTTACCATACTATCTTTGGAACTGACTATTGAGGATAGCCAATCAAGAACCAATTCATCATAAAGTGATTTATTCCATTTAACTGTATAAGATTTTAAGAATTTAAGAACCAAAAAAGGATGAGATGTATTTTTGTTTTAATGAGACTGCTGGGTAGGACTTCCTGTAAAAAAGGACAGCAATTTGGGTAAAGAAAAACCAACCAAACAAAAAACCCAACCCAAATCCACTTACGAAACCAGGTCAGAGAATAAATGGATAAAGTATTAAAACTGGGAATAATAAAACCATTGCAAAGCTGACAAGTGAAACAAATAGTAATAACCTCAACCAAGAAGAGTTACCTATTTTTTACACAGCTATATGCACATATTGATGTCTGATCTGTTTTCTGTGTGGTAGAGAGCTGCTAGCGTGGTTTAGCAGCATGCAGCTTGACCACATCACAAAAGGAAGTGTGGCAAATCCCCATGACAGCATCTTGTGAGTAAACAGTTTTCTCCACAATCTCTGATTCAGAAAAATGCAGGTTACATCATGTACCTGCCACATTCCAATGGATGATGGACTGGGTCCTTCAGCTTTATAAGGAAGAATTGGGAGGTGGTCATATACATCACCAAAGACCACAGACATACTGTTAGGCGAGAAAATGCATGATCTAGAAAGCACCTGCTTTGTATTTGAGCAGGCAATGGCTATATCTCTTATAATAATTTATCTATAGAGAATATGAATATGTCTGTCTACCACATGGATCACTTAGAGCTCATGGTCTATTGATTACAGTGGCTGAATCTGATGAGAACTGTTAATAATCCGCTGAGACGACAGTTCATCCTGCACCCTTCCTTTTTTTCCAGTGGAACATCACATTTGGAAAAATATTCAAATTTAAAATTATTCTTTAGACATGACTAAAAAATATTATTTAAGGCATGGGCATCTTTCCCACTAAATCCACCTACTAGCTAATTTAGTACTGAGTCTGTATAACACTGTTGAGAACGATCACAAAATGGGTAAAGGTTCCTAAGGCACCTTCTCCTCTAACCTTGAGGGAAGTATATTGCATGCAGCTAAAAAGCGGTAGGCTGCAAGGCTCTGGATCTAAGAGAGACTCAACAACAGAGGGTGCACCAAACAAGGATCGAATAGTCAGAGAGTAGAAGACCTGGTGACCTCCTTTCTTTCCTCCCTTCAGAGAGGCAAGCTGGCACAGCTCCTCCATAAAAAAACTAATACCAGTAAAGACATGATATGTTACAACAAATCACAGAATTTTCAAAATCATCTTTCAAGCTGTTTGTTTACAGTAATTTCTGAATTTTTCCTGTCATCTATGTAATATAATACTTCATGTACTGTATAAAAACAAATCAAGCCCTCAGTTCTGTCATTTCTATTTTATATTTCAGTGGCTGAACACTGTGTACCTCTGAGCCACACTTAGGACATGTAAAATACATGTCAAATAAATAGTTGCTTTTAATACAATAGTAACAAAAAACATGTGAACAGCCTATGGTATGAGGCATGGTAGGCCACTCCCCACATAGTGAACACTCCTTGCAGTGAGCTGCTAATGTGTTTTCACTACTGGAAAGACCTGCAATAGGCAAAGACCAAGAAGAAATTTTGAGTTTTAGTTTTTGTACATTAATAAGTGGTAGTAGATAGATTAGAAACTCGGCAAAGCCATGCCATAAGAGCTCCCTGTTCATGTATTCAAATCCTATCTGACGAGCACTTTGAGGCTTGCAAAAAACTGATCTAATTCCTAGAATACGTTCTGTGAGGGTTGCAAATGTTCCTTTCTGAAGAAAAATCAGAAAATTTAGTAGTCCACAAAGTTTAAGAAGTCCAGCTCCAAAGTTAATACAATGTTTAATTCTGCAGAAAGATTCCAGATGACGATTGCTAAATAAATCATAACATCTTTCTTCCAACCATCGTCCACCAACAGTGAAAATAAGATACCATAACTTCTGGTGTTTGCTCAGGGGTTGGTATTTTTCTGTCTGAGATAAGTTATTTTTGTACTGAATATTCAGAATAGCCTGTCCAACAGTTGCATTCTTGGAATAGACAGTGAATCTCCACAATAAAAGCCATAAAAATGCTTTTAGTTCTGGTTCAAAATGAGCCAACATCCCTGGTTTAAATCCATGGAAACAGCTGGTAAACTGGGACCATACTAGTTGCTCCAGGGCTTTGTTTAGTTCCAAAGCATCAAGCTGACTTATTCTGAGCACAGGATTCACACTCTTTTCATTCCCAATGCTGGAGGCCATGTCTTCACAAAAAACTTTCTAGGAATAAATACAAATAGATTATAGTTTAATGGGGCATTTCATATTTTTATTCTTATTAAAGATAACAAATTTGCAATATACCAAAACTAAATAAAAAATAGCAAAAATGCTTCTTTAGATATTAATGCGCTATCAGGATCTGCAACAAGCCCCTTTCAGTAAGCTTTACACTACCAATATAACATTTCATATTAAAAGGACTTACATTGGACTATTTCCTCAAAACAGTAACAAGTTCATTCGGTTATAGAGAAGCCTATAATCTCTTCCAGATATTCACTAAGCTTCACATATTTAACATTTCACTATGAAAATTAATACATTCCCAGGCATAATTTTAATATTCGATCACATCTTAAAAAGGAAGACCAGAACAAGATTTGCAAAGCTGTAAGATCTTTTATGGAAAAATAGGGAAAATGAGCACACCAACTAAAATCTAGGAGAGAATAGAGCAGTGGATGGAAAATACTGCCATATCAACACTTCAGTAGCTGCAGGTGAAAGCAAAATCTTAGAAATACTAAAAAAATTAAGGATTACATATAAAAAAATATAGATAAAAATTAAGGCAGAAGTGATAAAACCTGTTAAATAAAGGCAAAAATTTATTTAATTTATAGAAGAATAAATTATCATACAGTACAACACTGAAGCCTGCATGTATTTTCTAGAGTCTGCTGACAGGTGCAGGATTGTGCTACTTTCTGTATAACAAATTTCCTGGCAAGATGATTAATGTGTACTAGAAACTTCAACAAATGTGTACTCGTCTTGTTCAAGGACTGCAAAGCAAAATAAAATTATTTTTAAAAACTGCTTGCTTGAAACGTCAATAAATCTGGAATTCTGTGAATAAGAGAATAAATGCAATAAATTGCAAGAGCAAAATACGGGAAACTCATCTCAGTAATGCACGATTGTGGGATTACTGATTTTTAGTTCCTTTTGTCCACATCAAAAAAAGAAAAGTGATTACTAGGAGAAGTGGTATATTACAGGAAGAGAGTGCACCTGTTACCAGCTTCTAAACTGGATTCTTTGCACAACAGACAAGCAAGGGTCAACAGCATTCTGGAAAAAGTACAGAAGAAGGAACTTCAAATTCCTATTTACAAGAGGAAAAGTTGCAGTAACACATGATTGCCTGGAATAAAAGATGCTGTATAGGATCCTGTATAGGAACGGTTGCTAATGATATGAAGAGTACTAAAAACCTTCTCCAAACCAATAACCTGTTGGTGAAACTGACTGTGCCAAAAGTTTAAAAACTTAATTATAAAACATTATTTGTAGCATTCCTACTGTTTTCTATGTCCATAATTGGTTAAGTCTGCAAGGAAAATATTGTGCAAAAAAAGCTCACAGGAATTATGATTTTGCTCTTAACGTATGCTGTAGAACAGTACTTTCCAATTAATTAAGACCGGCCACAGAGGTAGGGCATGGGATAGCACCAATTGGTTATTATCAACTCCTCTTCCTCATTAGCAAACAAAATATAGCTTAAGGTAGCAGAAAGCAACCTTAACTAGATTGACAGTGGTTGTGGCATGAATCCATGCTATGAAGTTAGCTCTTTTAACCTCATCTGACAATATACCCAAGCCTGTCTTCTCTCTTTTCTGTAGTTAAGTGGTGAGTTTCCACCTGAGATACTAAGTCCAGCTTTGCCTCTTCTCCATCAACAGTACAAGAGAGATCGTAGACTGAACAGAGTCCTACGATCACTAGGGAGCCTGCATGACTTATGAAGATCCCTTCCCTGAAACAACTGGGATCATTTAACTTGGAGATGAGAATGCTAAGAAGTGAGCTAACAGTAATCTTTCACTTCCCAAAGGTGAGTTACAGAGAAGATTGGGCCAAATTTGTTTACAAGATGCACAATGAAAGAAAGAGGCAACTCGTCACAAGCTGCAATATGAGAAATTCCAGCTGGACATAAGAAAAAAATATTCATAAGGAAAGCAGTTAAGCATTGGAAGAGCTTCCCGAAAGAGGCTGTGAAATCCCCATCCTTGAATACTCTTAAAACTTGACCAAAGTCCTAAGCCACCTGTTCTAATGTTGGATTTAGCCCCAGTTTTTCCAGGAGGATGGACTAGGTGACACCCAGATCTTACTCATGACCTTAGACCTTGACCTTTTAATCTAAATTTATACATCAGTGATTACAGAATCACAGAATGGTGGAGGTTGGAAGGGATCTCTGGAGATCATCTCGCCCAACCTCCCTGCTCAAGCACGGCCACCTAGAGCACATTACCCAGGAGTGTGTCCAGACGGCTTTTGAACGTCTCCAAGCACGGAGACTCCACAACCTCGCTGGAACACCTGCTCCAGGGCCCAGTCACCCTCACAGGAAAGAACTTTTTCCTCATGTCCAGACGGAACTTCCTGTGTTTCGCTTTGTGCCCGTTGCCTCTCGGCCTATCGCTGGCCACCACTGAGCAGAGTCTGGCCCCATCCTCTTGGCACTCTCCCTGCAGGAACTTATACACATTGATCAGCTCCCCCCCAAGCCTTCTCTTCTCAGCTCTCTCAGCCTTTCCTCACAGGAGAGATGCTCCACTCCCTTCGTCGTCTTAGGAGCCCTTCGCTGGACTCTCTCCAGGAGCTCCATTCTCTCTCGTCCTGGGGAGCCCAGAACTGGACACAGTACTCCAGGTGTGACCTCACCAGGACTCAGCGGAGAGGCGGGATCACCTCCCTCCACCTGCTGGCAATGCTCCTCCTAACGCAGCCCACGATACCATTCGCCTTCTTGGCCACAAGGACACACGGCTGGCTCACGGTCAACTTGTTGTCCACCAGCACTCCCAGGTCCTTCTCCGCAGAGCTGCTTTCCAGCAGGTCAACCCCCCAGCCTGTCCTGGTGCCTGGGGTTATTCCTCCCCGGGGGCAGGACCCTGCACTTGCCTCGGTGGAACTCCAGGAGGTGCCTCTCTGCCCATCTCTCCAGCCTGTCCGGGTCCCTCTGAATGGCAGCACAGCCCTCGGGTGTGCCAGCCGCTCCTCCCGGCTCGGTGTCATCAGCACATTTGCTGAGGAGGCGCTCTATCCCTCCATCCAAGTCACTGAGGAATGAGTTAAACAACACGGGACCCGCTATTGTCCCCTGGGGCACCCCGCTAGCTACAGGCTTCCAGTTAGACTCTGCACCACTGATCGCAAGCCTCTGAGCTCTGCCATTCAGCCAGTTCTCAATCCGTCTCATCGTCCGCTCATCCAGCCCACACTTCCTGAGCTTGCCTACGAGGATGTTATGGGAGACAGCGTCAAAAGCCTTGCTGAAGTTAAGGAGGACAGCAACCCCCGCTCTCCCCTCATCTACCCAGACAGCCATTCCACCCCAGAAGGCTTCCAATTGGTTGGTTAAGCATGATTTCCCCTTTGTGAAGCCATGCTGGCTCCTCCTCATCACCTTCTGGTCCTTCACACGCATGGAGTTGGCCTCCAGGATGAGCTGTTCCATCACCTTTCCAGGGATTGAGGTAAGGCTGACTGGCCTGTAGTTCCCTGGGTCCTCCGTCCTTGTCCTTTTTGAAGACTGGGGTGGCGTTTGCTTTCTTCCAGGCCTCAGGCACCTCTGCTGATCACCATGACCTTTTAAAGATGATGGGGAGTGGCCTAGCAATGACGTTCACCAGCTCCCTCAGCATTTGTGGGTGCATCCCGTCGGGGCCCATGGACTTGTGGATGTCGAGTTTGCTTCAGTAACTGTATAATTTAATTGATTTGTGACTCTCTCTCTACATATATATCCTGTTCATGGTGCTTTATGGAATTTTATTTGAAAGAAAGAATTTCAATAAGTCTACTAGTGTGGGACACAACTTGACTACAAAAAAATTGGAATCATTTTTTAAGGAGTCCAAGCATTGTTTGCCAAAATATAAAATTTCTCCAAACCCAGCAAGCCCTTTTCAGCACTTTTTAAAATTAGAATCAACACTGGAAGTAGTCTTTACCTGCAGCATATTTAGTTTGCAGCTCAGGAAGCAACATGAGCACATTGATTCAACTTTGGAGTCATTGATATTGCAGACAGACTATACAAAAAGGGAAGGATATTGGACAAAAATGTAAGAATCTATTGATAAAGACACATTCCTTCAAAATCCTTTAAGTTGTGCTTATAATAGTCCTATGTAAGCATAGCTAAGGCTGTTTTTGGTTTTAATTTTTTTGATAACAATTAGGTAAGAATATTCTCAATTTAAGCCAAAAAAATGGAAATTATTTTGTCGCTAGGCATACTGAAAAGTTTACTATAGGTCATGGCTATAGGTCATTGGATCCTGCAAGCTACCTAAAATCAAAGCTATGCTTACATAACGTTTAACAGAACTGTGTGGGAACGCATACTCTCACGCACATCCTGAAGTGCTCTGCTATACACTACACTTACTTCAGAACTTAACGTTTTACTGAGCTTACAGGTTAGATTCTCCACCTGGAACACATATTTCCAACTTATTTTCCACAAATATTAAAAGGAAAAAATTGAAATTAATACACTCCCACGAAAAATATTTGCAGAAGTCCTAATGATCTGGATAACGGTGACTACTACTTCTGAGAGAGGAAGCCTAAATTCTAATCTTTCTCTACTTTGTTGTAGTGAAGAATTCTCATTTTATTCCATATTTATGATATGTATTGTTTAAACTGACAGCAAATATGGATTTCCCTTTTTATATTACTTCCTCACAAAAACGTTTCAGTGCTTTGTTAATTTTTTTCTCCTTGTACCGTTTTTACAATAGTGGTCCTACAATAGGAATAGATGAGAAATTTGCTCTTTGTTCCAAAACCAGGTAATAAAAACAAAGCCTATGGGTGTCAATACCTTTCATTCATACTTTTAAAAGTTAGTTTTACATTCCATAGCCTGCTGTGCTACACAGATCTTAAACAGAACGTTATTCTTCTCCATTGTTCTGCATTAAATTCTGTTCTGTCAAGTCCTTACTGGTTTTATTTCTTTATTTGGTCTATTTAAAAATATTTAAAACTCAAGAACTCTCAGAACTATAGACCTAACAATCAAAAAGATAAACATTAAAGTTCAGTTAAAGATGGCATCAGGCTTAGCTTGTAAGATCAGAATTCAATAGTCAGAACTCAAGTGAGGATAAACCATAAACTCCATGTGTGATTAACCCGTTATACAAATACATTTTGAGACAAAATACTGAAGAATACGCCTTAAAAGGTTTCCTGATGATTTTAAACCACCACAGATATTGCACGGAAAAGAAGAGGAGTTAAAATTTAATTATCAGAAAAGAAAAAAAAACCCAGACAAAATACAAGTTATTTAAGAGAGAAAAGGTCTAAACTAAACAAATCGACATTGCCACTTGTACAGTACACTGTGCAACAAAACAAATTATTGTATATCACCAGGGAAATAGGAATTTCTTGCATTATATATTAGAGCTGTTATCGAGCGTTGTACAAATTATGAATGAATATATTTTATTTGGAAACATGTTATTGACAGAAATCTATCAATAGTAATGTGAGTATTGTCAACAGCCTGTCAATATTAATGTAATTATGATTAAGGGGATAACATGGATTTTAGCTATAACACCAAGTAACATCTCCTGCACTGCTGCTATCAATATAAGCACTATTATTGAACTGTTCTGAGACTATCAGTATGAGATGTATTACCATCAGGCATATTTGTCAATGCATTCTGCCTACAAAAATTCTACATTTAAATTTACAGGTTTGTAAACTTTGCCTGCAGAAATGCGCAAATGTAAGTAATCTCTAGGGTGCCATTTTTCCTCAGGGTTATTCCACTGTGGATCAGTAATCAAGGGGTTTCTACTGTCTCACTGCTAGTGCAACCTTATTCTCTGCTTTTCTAGCATAATCATTAGAAGATAGATATATACCTATATGTAGACGCTTCAAGATATTAAGGCATGATTTGCTAAAACACTTTTTTAGAAGCCAAATAAAAATGTATTTCAGTCAAAAATAAACTCTGTTCCTTACTGTCCTGCCTTAAAATTGTATTTAGATGCAACTAATAGCATCCCCTTTCACTTTCATGAGTTCATGATTTAACTATTTTAGATAATCTCTTCTGTGCAGCCAAACCATATCTAGTCTGAGCACTGTACTCATGCAGAGCTGGAACAGATCACAAGAGACCATCTAATCCTAACTCAGCATAAAGGCAGGCTCAAGAATACCTAGACAGATGTTTAACTACCAAGGAAGCAGATTCCACAATTTCTCTAGATAGTTGGTTCCAGGGTTTTATCACCCTAATAATTACAAAGAATCTTTTTCTAATATTCAACCTAAATCACCTTTATTACAAATAAAGATGGTTTTCATTCTTCAGGAGAAAAGAATAATAAAAACAGAGCAGAATTTCCAGTTTGTCTGCACCTTTTCAAGAGGAAAAAGCAATGAGGAGAGTGAGAGCACTGAACCACACAGAGAAGACCTGCCAAACTACAGAATCTATTTCCTACAATGTGCCAAGTATTGTCTTCCAGAATCAAACTGTTACTATGTAACTTTAGACCTTCTGTACCTTCAGATCTTCTTCTGTCACTTTACTGTCTGAATATTTAGTTCCTGTTTTGTATTCATATATTTTACTTTTTTTACTCTTAAATACAGTGCTTCATGCTTGCCTGTACTGAATTTCATCTTGTTGATTTGAGAGATTAGCTCTAATTTGTCAAGATTACTTTGCATTCAGATCTTATGTTCAAAAAAACAACCTCCCAAACTTTCAACCCCTCTTCAGCTTAGCGTCACCAGTAACTTTTTGTAAGTGTGTGTTCTCTTCCATCATCCAACTCATTAACGCCTTTTCATCTTGACGGGGTACTCCAGATAATTATTCTATAAAGGTAATTTTTCAACCAGATGCTGTTTATATTACCATCTATTAGAGATAGTATTGATATTATGTTTCCCTAGCTTGTTTATAAAGGGAAAATATCTTTATTAAAATCAAGCGATATCCTACCTAAAGTTTTCCCCTTATTAAGCTTGTCACCCTTTCCAGGAGAAGAAACAGTTTGAGTTTTATTACAAAGAGGTCATGTCAAACCATATCGACTGTTTTACAGGCTCCCATCTATGTATTTTTAGATACTAATTAATTGCTAAACTATTTACTACTGAATCTTTCTTTGAAACTGAAACTGACAGTTTTCTGTGTCTGCAGACAGACACTTTGCTGGCAGCTTTCATCCTCCAGGACATTAAATAAATAAATATATAAATAACATCACTGATGCCCAATTTCGCAATCATTCTAGGATTAATTTTATTAGAATTTGCCACTTGGACAAATCTATATCAAGATTCTGTGAGGGTGACAGAGCATTGGAACAGGTTGCCCAGAGAGGTAGTGGAGTCTCCTTCCCTGGAGATATTCAAAACCCGTCT
The DNA here is from genome assembly GCF_040807025.1 of Struthio camelus. NCBI lineage: Eukaryota > Metazoa > Chordata > Aves > Struthioniformes > Struthionidae > Struthio > Struthio camelus. The sequence continues at coordinate 127,855,334 of NC_090943.1, read as the reverse complement.
GGATGTGATCCTGGGCAATATGCTCTAGGTGACCCTGCTTGAGCAGGGAGGTTGGACTACATGATCTCCAGAGGTCCCTTCCAACCTAAACCATTCTGTGATTCTGTGATTCCTTAGGCTATTCTTTCTGTGCTTTGGTTCCACTCTTATTTCCTGTCTAAAATTAATTTTAAAAATTGCAGGTCATAACTTACCTCTTTATAAAGTATGAAATACAAAAGATTTCAGTCTTTGAAAATCTCTTACTTCTTCTCCTTTCTTATTTAATAACAGACATATGTAATGGACCTATCCCTTTGTGCTCCCTCTTGCCTAGATTTTTAAACCTTTTCATTGTTTTTTTGTGCTTTGAAGAATAAAATAAGTTTCAATTAACAAAGTTACTGATTTTATCCTCACGTTCTTATACTACTGCTTTACATTCATCCTTAATCATGCTGCATTATTTTATAAATTATTTTGATTTTTTTGCATTTTTATAAAAAAGAATGAAATTCCTTTTTATTTCCAGGCCTCTGAAGAATTCCTAATACATAAAGTCTCTTTAACATTTATTATTTTAGTTTATTATAATTATCTCAATGCAAATAAAAGACAGATAACAGATTTTTTTTTTTTTTTTTTTTTTTTAGCTCTGACGGTCTTTTTTTAAAGTCCAAAGACCGCCTACTACAGCCCTGCAACCGTTGAAGATTATTTTTTTAATGCCTATTATCTTTATCTATTCTCTCTGTCCTACTTCTGAGTGAATCTAACAATTCAGTCACTTCCAACTAAAATTCCCTTCCACCTTTAGTTTCTCAAATAAGTCTTCTTTTTCAGGCAGAGCTGAACCTAAAACAGCTGTTCCCTTACTAGCTTCTTTGACCTTCTAAAACAAGTTCTGTCTTTACTTCATTCCAAGAATGAAATATTTCAGTCACCCTCTCCTGATTAGGCAGTATACTGTAGATCAAACCATAGTCTTGCTCTTTCTCATTTTTACCTCTACCTAGAAACACTCAGCATTATATCATCCTAATTTAACAGCAAGAACATATAATTTTGATATAAAACACAGCACAGACTTCATTTTCCCTGCTTGCTCTTTTTAAGTAAGTTTCACTACACAAACCAATTGCACTGCAGAAGATATTATGAGAATACCTGTTCCAGAAGAACCACAGGAAAACAAATGTATAAAATTTTCTGTACTTTAGATGAATTAATATAGCATTATAAATGATAGAGAAGAAACATAGTCTAGAGAAAAATGGAAAAAAAAAGTTTTTAAACTACTGAAAAGTTTGAATTGTGACTACTATCAGCCCATCAGTAAGGAACATTTACCTTATTATTTATAAACAAAAAAATACATAGGCCTACAAGGTACTCTCTAAAACAAGATGCAAAGGACTAAAGCACCACTTTAAATGGACTAGATTCTGCAGAGTTCTAACATTCAGATCTATGGCCCAGGTAATAGTATGTTGTGGGCATGCTAAGAATCACAGCCTCTCTAAATAAACCATCACTAACACAAGACAGCTCCTCTCTTCTGCAGGAGCCACAAGGTATTACTCTGTTCCTGTGGATTCAGTGTTGCCATACTGTGTGTATGCCAGAGACAGCGAGAGCAAGCCAGTGAGCAAGTAAAGAAGCAATACGATGAAGGCCAGAATTACAGTGAAGACATTAGGCTTCTGTGTTGATACCCTTGGTCTCCTATCCCTCTCCCTTTACGTTCACAAGGTTAGTGTACTAATAGAGAGCAATGAAAATGACTTTTTCACCCACCATAAGAATGCTGAGATTTTTTTTAAATGGGATTTTAGGGAATGGAAGGAAATTATTCCATCTAACTTCAAATATTCTCAATGGTAGAGGATGCTCTGCATGTCAGTCTGAAATCACTAAACTCTACAGATCAGAAATCAAGCCACAGGTATTCAGATAGCTATAAAAGCTCCCCTAATAAAGCACAAAACTGAGACGCCAGCTAGTGAAAACCTTCTGTCTTACTATTAATTCTTGTCTCTTTTCTGCTTATCAAGTGTAGAGAGAAATATCCTCAGATTAAAGTCTAATTGGGAGCCCCAACTGTGTTGTCTCTTAATCACTGTAAAATTAACTTATCACTATATCATTACCTCAAATAACCTTACAAAAGATTGAGTTTATATTCCAGTCTCGGTTTCTATACACTTCAGTTAAATACCTATCATTTTGTAAAGAACACAGAGAAGATTCTCTAACCATTTGGAATAACTACTAACACTAATTGAAATACCAGTAACACACTGCAATCACTGAAAACATTTATTTCTCTCAGTATTCCTGAGAGGTGGGACTATCATTTTGAGAAGCAGAGAAAGGAAAGGAAAACACTGAATGACTGAACAACAAGTCAATTCCACAGATGAAATTAAGGTTTTTTACTATGGAATTTGAATGAGCAACTAGTAACAAATCCCCTAATCCTGACTGCTACAGTTATTCAATGCCAGAACAACAAACAGAAGACACAAATTCAAGTGTACCTGCCAGAGTCAAAACATTAGCGCTTCAAGGAACACACTCACAAGCTCAGAAGATCCAGAACTGATACAACAGCAACGAAGAGCAGTAGGAAAGTAGTGCACTATTAGAAGCTGTGCAACACTCATTTCTGTTAATATGTGATAGAAACTGAAAATCCTGCATAATACCTTCTCTTGAATACTTGCAAGGAAGACTACTATTGGCCAGAATTAAAAATATTCTGGCTACTAAGAGCTTCCCTTGACTTCAGAGAAATTTGTGATCAGTCAGTACTTCTGAAAGACAGATTATTCAAAACAACTAACTAGATTTGGTTCCCTGATTACTGCATAACTGATACTTAACATATTAGCTCATAAAGTTTGCAATGTTAAATTTAATGCTACAAAAGCTCAAAGGTAAGTGTACTTGCATTCCCTACAGTATAACATGAAGAGATAACATCATCCTACTGACTTTCTGGATATGCACCTAATTTTAATTTATTAAAATAATTAGAAAGATAAGCAGACAGTGAGTCATAGGTTCAGTCACTCCTCCTTTTCCTTTCCTGCATTTCTTTTCTTGCCCTATCTTATTTCCTTTCTTGTTTTTTGTTTTTTTTGGACCATCCCTTAGTATGTCTAAGTCAAATTCCAAACTCAACTCAATGGACATGTCCATATTGCTTGCAAATTCCCATTCCTGACTGTAGGAAATTCAAGTAAGCTGCAGTTCCTTTTAAATAACTCCAGAATAAAAAAGGAAAAGAAAAAAAAAAAAACTTGATAAAACAAAGTTGCATGGTAACTTGAGGCTTTCCAAAATACGTGGTACAGAAAACTCTCAAGCACCAAGATGAGGAGCCAAAATATATGCCCACACAATCTTAACTCTCTTTGAAACTAGTGGTACTTCTCGAGAATTATCTGGAGATATGCTTTGCAGTCACTGCTGCTTAACCTAAGTGGTGGAGGGGTCAGTTGGAGCAGTGTGGCAGAGCTGTTACTGTGATGGTTAACTAGGAAGGACCAGCCCCTTGTGTGGAAGGGGTAACATGTCTTGATTAAGCCAGTATCACTATGTATAAGCAACACACAAAAAAAGATACAAGACCCCTTGTGCTACAAACGTAGGTCTTGCTGAACTGAACTCTTGAAGATCACATCAGCAGATGACAAGGAGATCCTTGTACCTGAAAGGATTTTGGTCAGGATGAGGATATGAGGTATCTAGATAAAATAATGGATAACTGAAAGTATACACTGCAAAAGTGAAAAGGATGTAAAGCTTAGTAGATATGCCATCCTTCGTGTTAAGTAGGCGAAACATCACACTGTGGCAGAGGTATGCAGCTCCTTTTCGGAATGGTTCAAAGACAGAGCATGAAAGCACGGTTGTCAGAATGCTGTGGGCAGCTATAGCCGTAACTCTCCATTTTCTGGCTTCTGCTGCTTACCTGAAAAGTTGGCTTTACGCTTAGCGACATATGCAATATTTGATTCTATTGCCATAAGGACACTGTATCTGACATAGCCTTCTTTGTTAAACATACTGTCATTCCCAAATTTATGTTCTGTTTCTATGCCACCCCTTACCCTTCTTCAGTTTGATACTAACTCAACAAACGGAGTAACCTAACTTAACTCCCATTTCACAGCTCTGTTGTGTTTCTGTTCTGCCCATGCTTGTCTGATTCATTTGAATGGATCACCTAATAGCTATGGAGATGTCAGGATGAAGATTGAGAAGTTATGTAGAAGGGATTCAGAAGCAATGCCTCTTCTACATACTCAGATGCAATTTGCCACAGATGACAGAACCCCTTATTCGTAAAACGCACAACCACTGCCTAGACTTTATTCCATCTTTCTTCCTTTTTATATGTGTATGTCTAAATACATGACTATACATATCTAAGTATAACAGTGCTAAATTTACTGCATTGCGGGAACATAATGTTCTTTAATCTTTTATTAAAAACATCTACTATACGAGAAAGGTAAAATCTGTCCTAAAGGCACAGTTAACTCATAGTTAACTTCTATCCACCACAATACAAAAAGGACGACTGTTTGCAAAACCAGTGCTATAACAGGCTGTATATATTTATGGTATGTTAAAGTCAAGAAGGCCTGGCATCAGGAAAAAGGTAAGCCTGTTTACCGTCACCTGTAAGTTTTGGCCTCATATTATACGGCATAACTTATGAATGATTAGATCTAATTATAATTAAGTACTCTCAACTGCTGGAAGGATGAAGAAAAGTACTTTACTTGATGTATGTGTCTCATTTTTTAGGCTCCAGTAAGCTGACACAGTTTCTGATATCTACAGTCACTCCCTCCCGTCTGCCCTCAATTGTGTATTCCCACCTCTTCTTATGGGCTCCAATGCTCATTTGACCCTCCACTGAACTGTTTTAGAACTGTTTTAGTATGTTAAACTGGCAGAAAGCAAATCTTTTAAAAATGTATTTATTTATTTTTCTGGAACCCAAGTACACTGAAACAGGTCAGCCAAGCATCAGGTAAGAGGAAGGACCTATGCAGTATCAGAAAAAAAAAAAACCAGCATTGGTGTCAAGAAATAAAGGTGGGATGACAGTAGTCATGAGACTGGCTGCCTTTGAATCTCAGCGTTGTATTCTTAAATCTGCTACCAATCAATACTGAGACAGAAAACAGCCTTTCATTTGACTAGTACAACTGTTCTTATGGTCTTCAAATCTGACATGCTGAACAGACAAAAATAATACCAGAATACTGTAAATCTGAATATTGAAAAGAAAAAAAAAGCAATTATTTGCATGAGTCAGCTGTAGGATTCATGCAGATTTGCTGGTGAGAGGCTACTGCGTTTAAGCAAGGAATACTGTTTGATTCCTCCCTATTCTTACCTTTTTGATATGATAGTACTTTGAAATGTTTGGTATATACAGTGACTAACGGGGATGTTGGGAGAATTAGATGTGCTTGGTGTCCCCCAGTCTTGACAGTCTTATTAGCTGGTAATTATGGTAACTTTAAGCACATGAGAGAAGACTGATATGCTTTCACCACACTCTCCTCAATGCTATAAATACATTAGCATTTTAGAATCCACTAGCACAGTTGCCTATACATATTACAAGTAGCAGTTTAGAAGAGGAAAAATCATTTCCTTGCTCTGAAGCGTCAGCTGTACACAGATCGAGGTTCTACAGTTTCTCCGCAATTCCAAGGCCCATTCTTGATTTAGTTCTGCCCCACAGTGTCATGGTCCTATACTAATTTCATTTCCTGGAAAAGTCTCCTTCTCCATGCTAGTCCCCTCCTGTGAAATCTGCTGTCAGTTCCTCTGCTTACAAAGTTGACATTATTTTTTAATGTATTTCTTAGTTTTCTTAGATTTCTAAACTTGTATTATTTCCCTTCCTTCCTAACCCCACTGCCAATATTAGCAGTCATGGAGATGGTGGGAGATAAGCAGTGGCAGAGACATTATTTTTAGACAGCTTTTCCCCAGGCAGACACTGATATGAACACAATGAATATGAACCTCCATAGGTCCCTTCTGGCAGGAAAGGAGGAAGGGCTCAGACCCACTCAGACTAAACCCAAGAATGAAAAGCTGCACCACTGTCATAATTCTTTTCTCTTCCCATATCACATATTTTTCCTCTTTTTCTTCCAGCTCCAAGTTATTTCTTTTTATCTTTAACATTCTTTCCTCTGAAAAATCTGTATTTAATTTCTTTTTTCAAAACAGCCTGAAAAATTTCCAAATTTTCTAGCACACGGACTACATTCCACCTCCAAACAAAAAAACACCACCGTCTCTGAGATAGGCACATTATAAAGAGATAGCCTCCTTTCTGTCTTCCTTTTCCTAAAGACTTCTGCAAAGATCAGGTATGAATTGACAATAATTGTAGATGCAGGCCACATACAACGGCTACTACATGGCCACTGGAGCCATTTAGCTCATTTGAGAAGTGGCAGGCCAGAGAGTTTCTTACCCTCTCTGTACACGTACAGCACAATCTGACTCATGAGTTAGGTCTGCGGCTTTCTAGCAGAGCATATTTTCTTTTTCGTTCACTGTTTTTAACTTTGCTACTTGAAGAGTACGGTGGGTGCTACGGACTACGTCACTGAGAGCACACTGGCTTGTTAAAACGAGAGTTGTAGCATGACGTCCTCTCTTTTCTCTTCACTGGTCTACGTGAAAAAGTGTGTGCGTGTGTGTATGCGCCCATGTGTGCACGTGTGAGCGTTCTGTTATGTCTCCTAAGGAGGAAAAAAACCCAAACAAATGAAACTGGAACACCATAAGCAGCTTGTTTGAAAACACCATGCTGAAGTAACCTCCTGTATTCCTAGATGCACCAAATTTTAGAGAAGTTCACTCCCATCTTAACAGAAAGAGGCTACCATCAATAACCGTAGCAGCAACACAGTGATTTTGAGTCCACTCTCACTGTTAGTCGATGGTTTAGGCTGAAAGCTTAAATTCACTCTCTACAAGAAAGTGATAAAAAACCTTAGTAGGTATCTAACTTTGAGGTCATGAATAGTTGTTATTAATTTAAAATGGGGTCTGTATGAGCAGAAAATAAGACTGCTTGAATACATCTCTGAATATATAACTCACACTCAAAAGAAATTAGTGTGAACTCAGATGTTGCGCCTGAGAAGTTAAAATCTGGAAAGCACCCCTTACTAAGGAGAAATACACATTAGGGTATTCTAGTGAAAGAGTGATTAGAATTGACCCCATGATCATCTTCTAACTGTACACATTAGAAGTACAAAATATCATTTTAATGTTTCACTGATATATGTCTTATGAGTTGTTCAGCTTAATATATATTATACATACATATAAAGCTAATGTATTTGTATAGAGTTAAGTATATTTACCATTTAAAGGAGCAATGGACACTTTACAATAATCATAGGATAGAGCTGGTTTTGAGCTTACTTAAAAAAATATGCCTCTCTCAAAGCCCATTGGAAAAGGAGTCTTTTCTGTGATCTTTCTGAAGTGGTAAGGAGGGTTGCCTTCTCCAATTTCCTAAAGTATGTGTACGGCAGGCCACTGATGTGCCCCCCTTCCTTTTTTTAAAAAATGTGATAACAGGGGTAAATTATGGATCAGTGTATTTACTGTAAGCTTCTCATGCGTTCCTGCAAGTTTAATACTTAATATTCCAGCAAGTTTAATATTTAAACTAGGCTCTCAGAGAAAGCAGACACTAATATCAGTAACTGCCTAAACAAGAGCAAGATCATACTGGTTTCGGCTAGGGAGCATGCAGATAAAAGACGATGTTAGGTAAATTGGCACAAACCTGTTGAGCTTTTTTTTAAAAATTAAAAATGCATTATCTAGAGAGCCTTAGAAAAAAAAAATCCTTCCCCTAAAAGCATTAAATACCTAAAACTTTCACAAGCCATATACTAATGTAAAATAATCCAATTTATTCTGTAATTACACTGATGTTAATCCACAATAAATTTATCGGTAGTCTTTGAAGCATATTTCCGATTAAGTACAGTACTATCTTTCAATATAAAATTTCATGTTTGTCTATTTTTTAATTATTATTATTGGAGTACACCACACTTATGAGCTACATTGATGAATTTGCATCTATGCCTGGAAGTTATCAGTTAGTGTTAGCTGGACACAAATTATTTTACATCTTTTTGATCCTGTTCTCACTTAATAAACATACAAATTACAGGTGCGAGGTTTTTGGGGTTTTTTTGTTTTAAAAAGTAGGTCATTACAATTAATATAGAAACACAGTATATCAGGAAATAAAGTACTTATATTGTGACCCGAAATTGGTGACCTACTGGTCTATTTTTTAATTAATTACTAATTTTTCTTTAAAAATCTATATCTCCTCTCTCCTTGCCTTGCCCCCAGCCTATCTGAACCTCATAACTTTTTTAAATAGTTTAACCCTGCTCCCCACTCCTCCCTCCCAAAATACAAACAGTAAAAAGGAAACCTTTCCCACTTTCTCCCATTTTGAATATGTAATTACTTGTTGGATTACTGCTGCAAGATACATGTTAATAGTGGATTCTGATATTGCTCCCTCTCCCTCGTTTGTGTTTTGAAGTCATTTATTTTATCACATTATTTTTTAGCACTGATTGTATGTAGTTATAAACTTGTTTCATTCCTTCCTTCCCAAATATTCTCTGAGGATCAGTCTTTAGCAATTTTCAGAACCATCACTTTAAAAGACTATAAGCTCTTAAAGGATTAAACACAATATAAGATCAAATATCTTTCTTGACTTGCACCAAAGTATTTGATGTCAAAGCACAGATGGAAGTCTCTGGATTAGTAACAGTGTCAAAAACTATCACAGTAGAGAAATCACCTTTCCTATTCTAAGAAGTTTCTATTGAAGTCTTTATATAATAATACCTGTTTGCAAGTTTTAATTGAGTTTTATTTAGTCCATCAGAAGAACATTTGCTTCCTACACATCCTTGAATCACAGTAAAGTGTCAAAACATCTCTGTGAGTCATTACCTTTTTTAATAAAATAAGTGATATCTAGAGTCTCAGGAAAAAGAAATTCTTCTAAAAGGAGATATATAAAGGTCTCAAAAAAAAAAAAAATCCCTGCCAAATTTAAACAACATCACCCCCACCCAAAAACAGTCATTCAATTTAAAAGGAAAAACAGGAGATACTCAAAAAGGAAGTTAAGTCACTCTATCAAACAGCTCTTTAGAATGATCAATAACTGAAAGCGAAATATCTTTGTCAGGCCAGATTATTTTATCTACACATACTAATCTAATAATGTACCTGATTTAAGTCATCAATTATCATCCAACAAAACCAGAAATGAAAGCTTTTGCATTTTAAAATCATCATCATCTGCAAAGAAAATTCTGACCCTTAATGATGAGATTAAGTTGAATCAGTTTCACCTATTTTATTAATAAACCTCTGGATCCTTAAATTCATGCTGGGTGTATCTAACTTAATCCCCAACAATCCACCAGCATGAACTGGGGCACGACATCCCACCTACCTGACAGCCTTTTAATCACTGAATGGATTTATAATGCATCTGAAGGCCGGCCCATTACTTGAGAGGTTGAACTTTTCTTAAAATAAATTCAGAGGATGATGTTTTATGTGCTTGCACTGCTGTACTGAGAGTTCTAAGGAACACTTGGAGAGATTTCAGCATGAGTTCACTCAGACTGGTGCAAGTTCACCGTTATTACTCTACAGTTTTGCCACATTTCTAGCAAGAGTAAAGGAAACTTAGGCACTCGTTCAATGAAATGTCTAATTTTAATTATTTAGGTAATTATATCAACATTAAAAGTTTCAATTTACGCTTCAATTGGAATTCATTTCCTCCATCTGGGTTCTGAAAATGAACAAAACTGAATCAAGGAAGGCCTAGAAGGTCAAAGGACTTATCAAGCAGAGGCAAAAGTCTAAGCTAAAAGTTATTTCAGCTGTTTTGTCCCCAGACTAATGCACTTTCCTACATTTTGTATTTAACATACACATATCCAATTGTTGCTTTAAAATTGTAAAAACTACATAAAATGTGCTACATAAAATTGTTACTTACCAAAACATCCAAACTCTCTCACCCTCCCGTAATACAACCCAGACTGGAAAGCATGACAGGGTACATAAATATAAGATAGTTGCAAAACCTTCATATATAATATCTGAGCATATTCCTCTTCACTGAATCTATCAATAGCCTAACAATATGGAGAACACTATAAACGTCATGATAATTAGAATGTAAATATGTAAGCTAATACTAGTAAAAAAAAGAAGTTTTTCAAAAATAATAACCCACATTTCATACTGCTGTTTGGATAACACACAGTTTGCACAGTCTGGCTTACTGGCAACCTTCTGACAATTTCTAGTAATTAACAGCAAGATCTAATTTACCCAAAAGACAAGACAAATTCCTTACTAAACATTACTGCAATGTATAGGATAGTAAAATATTGGAAGAATGCTTAAAAAACATATTACAATGATAACAAAAGCTCACTTCACTATTATATTGTTCTCCAAAACACGGATGGCGATGCAAATTCATCACTTTATCAAAAACTGCTCTTTTCACTGTGAAAGAAAAAAAAAACCAACATTCTAAATAAATTCTTTAACAGTATGCAGAGAAAACGAAGTGTGTATCTACTTTCAAGTCTTTTCTTCATAAAAATTACACTGAAATAAGTTTGAACTAGCCTATTTGTGGTGTAACACCTAGCACAAAACACCATCTCTTCTTCACATGCCCAACCACAGATACAAATGGTAAGGTATTCTCTCTAAAGAAAAAGTACATGGGCAACGTAACTTTTTTAATTCTAAGCAGATATTCTTATAAGAGCACTAGCCACAATAATAGGTGTTCCAAGACTGACGTGATCATCTACTCTCGTAGCAAATTCTACCAGAGAGGAATTAAAGTACTAGTGTCAAATCTGTCCAACACTCTTGACATAATGTATGGGTCCTATTGGTCCATTCCAACTGGTCGTCGTTAATTTAATTCTCTGAATCTGAACTAACTGAAATTGATGCTTCATGCAGCGTGAACACAGATTGAAACAAAATAATTCGGAGATATGAATGCTGTTACTCCCCTTTACAGTCTGCTATGCTAATTCCTGAGCCAGTAATGACACTTTAAATATTTTCTTACTAATCACTTCATTAGATAAACAGATGATGATGAAGCCTTCCAGGAAGTGAAGAAGAAAATGCTGATGAGAAGAAACTAAGGCATAAAGAGAAAAAAAAAAAGTTGGTAGGAAAAAAAACCGACTGGCTGATGAAATGACTTTGATAAAGAATAAAAGTAGCAATAGCCTTAGAGTGTACATTTTATGAGCAGTTAATGATGAATTGCTTATTAACATAGGCTTCAAAGAAGTCATACCAGAATTCACTACGTTCTAGTAACATCAAAGAGATAAATAAGTATTTTGGAATCAAGCTTCACTACAAGCTGGCCGTATTTCATCTTTGACCTTGATGCACACATCTCTCCAACTGACAGATGAAAGGAATATGATTTTGGATTTAAAGAAACACAGAGTCCTATGTTTTCTGGTAGTGACTGTTAAGTGGAAATCATCTCTTTGCCAAAATAAGTTGGCCATTCAGACTAAACGTACCTCAACTTTGTTTGCGACAAACCATTATTTTGCCACCAAACAACTGAGAGCTGCACAAAATCAGCTTAACAGACAGTGGAATGGGGACTCTGTCACCTTTAGCAGACAGCATCTACCAACGGAGAACAAACTTTTGGAAGCCTTTAAATGTTTCATTCTCGCAGCTGACATCAGATTAACAATTCAGAACAAAAATTCACCTCCAGCAAAATATTACTTCCTTTCCTCTCTACTTAATGCACCACAAGGCTCCATTTTTTTCTTATCTCTCACTTTGGGCCTGGCTGGCAGCCTGTAAAGTGTTTACATACTGAGATACACAACAGGAAAAACAGTTTCGGGGGATTCATGAAACTCAGAAGCCCGGACAGAGCATTAAGAGGAATCTAGGTTTTTTTTTTTTTTTTTTTTTTTTTTTAAAGAAACTGGGGCAGGAAGGCACCCCTCGAGCTGATCCGCAGAGGCTGCCCCGGCCACACGCCTGCAGCCAGCCCGGGAAGGCACGGGCGAGGACCGGGAAAAGGCCGCCGCAGCAGGCCCACCTCCGCCCCCCGCGCCCGGACCCGGACCCGGCCCAGGCCCAGGCCAACAGCCCAGCCGGCCACCGCCACGTCCGGCTCTGGGGGGGGGGGGGGGGGGCGCGAAGGGCCGGTCACTGGCCGCCCCTCGGCTCCCCCCGCACCCCGAGGGCACCGAGCTCCTCCCTCCCCCCTCCCCGAACCCCCTCGCCCCGACTGACCTGCGCCACCGCCGGGGCCAGGCCGCGGCAGCGAGGGGCGGGCGCTGCCGGGCCGCAGGGGCTCCGCAGGGGCACAAGGGAGAAGGGGGCTCTGTATGGCGAGAGCCCGCGTGGACAGGGCCTTCTCTGCCCGCCGGGGACCTGCCTCCGGGGCGGCCCGGCTGGGTCCCTCCGCCCCTGCTCCCGGGAACCGTCCCGCCAGCAGGCCCTGACAGCCCCCGCGGGCCACAGAGACCGCTCCCGCGGCCTAGAACAGCTGCGGCACGGGCGATAGATACCGCAGAGCAGCGCCTAGAGTGGCTGTAGCTACGCAGGAAGTAATCATGGCGATCGAGATGGCGCGCTAGAAAGACTCCCGCGACAGCATTCGTGCCTGGGCAAGGCGGGGGGGGGGGGGGGGGAATACGGGGGCACTTGACTGACGGGCCGGAGAACAAATCAGACAGCTCAGAGGGGAGGGTGGATAGCCAATGGAGGAGAAGGAGGAGGGCGGGGCCGGGGCCGAGCGTGAGGGAGTAGCTGCGTAGGGGGGGCAGGCAGTCTCTGCGGTTTCCCCGGCAGGCTAGGCCTGGCCGGGCCGGGGCGGCCCAGCGGGCCCTGTGAGCGTCTCAGCCCCTTGGGGGAAGCGGGGATGCGTCGTGCAGCAGGAATTTTTGCTGCACACTAACCGTATCCCTACACCCTCCGCCCCCGCTAGCTCGGCCTCTCGAGCCCGGGTAGGCCCGACCTCGGCCGGGATGATGCGAGGCTGTGGGCGGCGCAGGCCGGCGCTTCCCCAACAGCTTTACTGCGACACGGCTTGTTGCACACCTGGCAGGCGGGTGGCTTGTGGTAGTGACACAGCCTAGCCCCGAGGCTGGGAATAGCTGCTGCTAGGCAAAATGCGAGCGGTGTAACAGGCGCGGGTGTGCCGCGGAGGAGTTCAGGGGAACGAAGAGAGGACTGGGAGTAATACCTGAAAATGATTTTAAGTGGGACTTCTGGAAATAGATTGCAGTCCTTTCCTTAACTTGCTGTTCGAATAGAGTGGCTGAACTGCACATTATGAAATAAGTACGGAAAACCTTTGTGCACTTTTAGCTTCTGAGTGTTTCATTTTTATGTAAATGCTTGAACGTGCTGCACGCTTGGTTGAGGAAGACTTCACTAAAAAGTTGCATGTTCTCCTAGAAAGCCAGCTGAAGGGGAATCTCTAAAACTGAGCTATAAGGACAAGTTGGGAGGATTCTATATTTTTAAGCATGAAAATTAAAAAATAAATAATTTTTCCCCCCTGAATTGTAATTGCACTTAGTTTTGGCATATTCGCAGATGATTTTAACGTCTCAGTGCTTCACATAACTTGCTGAGACATAGTGCTAGTGATTATGAGGATATTCCGTGGGTGGATACTGGTGGATCCTGTGTCAATTTTTTTAGCTTCTGGTCAAGAAAATAGGTAGTCTTCTGGGTTACCTCTGCTGTCACGTGAAGGAATAAAGCCTATTATGAATATTATGAGCTTGAAAGAATACTTCCGTTGAAAGCATATGTGTCATTTTTACAGTAGTAAAGCATTTTCAAACAGTTGTAAGCAGTTAATACTTTGAGAAGAACTATTTGAGGTGAATAGGACTAAGAACACATGACTGATACTGCAAATTTACTTTTCTTAATGTGAAAACTATATTTTAAGCAAAATTAGGACAACACTTTATCTTTTGTACTAGGACCTCTCTTGTGATTCACAGCAAGATGTGGTAGTAGAAAGCATATGACCACCAGTAGGGAAAAACAAAGTGCCCTCTAAGTGTTTGGATAATCTATGATGTACTGTACAATTTTTGGGGGATTCTTTTTTTCTTGCATTTTTGACGTAAAAATCATGGAATCATTTATTTTTGCTGAGGAGAAAATGTAGTCGTTCATTTAGGTGAATAATAGAATGAATGTTATATTTATTATCATTTGTTTTGCATGTTTGAATTAGAAACAAAGAAAAACCCTTACTTGTACAGGGCACTGCATGCAAAAAGACCTCTCAGCTTTTAGAAGTTTAGTTAAGTGAAACCTTACGTGACATGGAGCATACCAGAGTAATGCATCAGAGAAGGACCTGCAACTCAGGACTGAAGCAATGTTCTTCCTGTTGGGGCTGATTTTATTGTGACTCTCTGTGGGAGACATGCTTTCTGAGTTAAAGATTGCTCTCCAGCCTCTTTTCTGTGTTGTGACCTGACACACCAGGTGCAGCTGACCATCTGTGTCTGTCATATGAGGTCTCAGAGCAAAAGCAGCTTGCAACAGTGGTTGTCAATGCTTGAAATACATATGGGCCCTGTAACAGGAAGCTTTTATCAGGGAGTACTGAATGAGTCTTGCATGCAGAACAAGAGTTTTGACACATATTCCAGAAGAAAAGTTTCAGAATAGTTCCTGAGTAAAATACTTAAAATGAAGCCACCTTTCCTCACCCACTCTGGTCCTTGAAAGAAACAATAAACAAGCTGAGAGCCGGTGTTCATCCTCACTTGTGTACTCGTTTGATGTTTGCATTTCTTCCTGTTTTTCTTTCTCCTCTATTCATATAGAGATCATCTGGCACCCATGCTGGAGAGAAATATGTCTCTCCTCCAGGACTCAGTGTGGATGAAGATTTCAAATCCGCTTCCGATCAGGCAAGTTTTACAGATTGAATGGCTAGAAACAGGTAGCCTTAGCCTTTTCTAAGCTGGAAAAGAGGATGCTTGCTTAAGCGGAACTCCATTGGTGAAAAAGGAAGTTTTCAGTTACTCGAAATGGGTAGCGAAGTGAGATTACCTTTCTCTTTTGAAAAGCTTTCAATGCCCCCCTCCTCCCCATAAACAGTGGTTGAATTGTGGTGGCTTGCTGGTGATTCAATAATCAAAATCTTATTTGTAGTGTCTTTGTAGCAGACTTCACAGATTAGGAATTTAGTCACTGCAGTTAATGTTCTTCCTGAAGCAGAAAACCACAACTAAGGGACGGAAATATGAAGAAAGACTGGGGGATGGAAGAAAAACAAAAAGCTAGAGTATACCTTTGTCCAAGGTTTTCATTCATGTCTAACCTTCCCTGTCGTTTCTATCCTAATTCTTTCAGGAGATGATAGAAAAATGTCCTCTCTCTGTACACAAAAGCACTCTCAAATTTCCCTGCTACTACTTGAAACATGGTGATGCTTTTAAAGCAGACATTTTCCATGGCCTTAGCTGCCCGCAGGTCTGTCCTAAAACCCAAGTAGCCACTGTGCATACCTAGTAAGTACTGTTCATAAACATTTTTATAATGTTTGACCTTAAGAGTGACCTGAAGATTAATGGATATGTTGTATCAGTTTTAATGGGTCTCTTCTCCCTTGGATGCACACATGTGACTCCCATTAGCCTTAATGGGAGTTATATGTGTGCCTAGAGGTTAGGCAAGACCTCTAAAGGTGCTGTTATGCTCTGTTGTATTAACAGTCTCATAATTGCTGAGGTGCTGCACCTTTGCATTGAAAGCAAACTAATTAAATCTGTCTAGTATAATTTGGTATACTAGCATACCTGGCACGTATCTGTATTTTCTTATGAGTTCCTCGGTCTATAGGTGTATAGGCCAAATCAAATGCAGAATTTTAATTTAACTCTGCGCTTGCTTTCTTTTTGGTATCTTTTTAAACTCCAAAATGATATCATAAAATTGATTCCTGAGAAAGAGAACTGTTCATATCGTTACAAAGGAAGAAGCTGAATGATTTTTTTTTAACATTGTTAAAGTGTGTATGAGAGAAGGGAGTGAATTCTGACAGTAAGCACATGTGCCATCTTAATATCAAGTTTGATTCTTATTTTTGATGTCCCGAATCGTGCACTTTGAAAAAAGCAGGTCTAGAGGTATTAACACAAAGCTTGATGTTGAGTTCTAATTATAGCTCTGTAACTGATTTCTTCTGAGTACCTTTAGACAAAGCACTTCACCTGTCTTTGATTCCCCCATATGTAAAATACCTGCTTGCTTCTCAGTGCTGTAGACATAAATTAATATCTGCTCTGTGCTTTGAAAATTTAAAGACTGGTCCAACCCACTGTTTTTTGCTGGCGTAATAATGATAGCTCAGGAGGTAGGAAAAAAATCATAGTACCTAACTAATACAGCAAACCAAACTCTGGTGGGCATGTAGGTATGTTGACAGAATTGTTTCTGTTGCTCAGTTTGTGGTGCGTAAGACAGTTTAATTTACTGAAAAACTTTGACATGGTTTTTGGTGGAGGAAACTGTATAGTAGGCAAATTACTGTATGTTGTATATGCATTAGACATGTTTGTCAATCAAAATGTTAATAGAATTTGACTGTTACTGTGAAACTTTTTGTGCTGTCTTCCATGACTATTTCCATAAATTTTAAAATTAACTGTGACATGGTATTCTTTGAAGATGCATGTTTGGAGAAGGAATGAATCTCAATATTTGCATTATGGAAAAGAAAATAAAGGGCTTTCCATAGTAACTTCCACATTTAAGTTTTTCTTTCTTGTGCCAGATTAAGTAATTTTATGTAAGTTCAATTCTGTGATTTAATTCTGTGATAAATTCTGTGATTTGTGAAGTAATGGAAAGATCTTGCCTATTTTTTTTAATTTTATTTTGTCTTTGTGTGGTTCTTGGTCTCTATTGTTTATTTGTGAGCATCAGATTTCCACTGAAATGGCATGGTGATGTCTTAGCCCTGTAATTTTAAGATACCTAGGAAACACCTTTGAATTGTTTTATAAGTATACTTCTTATTTTTTTTACTCCAATGTATATAAGGTATGCTAGAGCTTGATCAAAGTTTTTTCCTCAGGTAAATTTTGAACGTTAATTTAGTTGTTATCTTAGTAACCCAGGGTTATTTCTCATTTACTCTTTCTTTCTAAAGATGAAACAGTTATTCTTTTCAGTGTTAAGTATACACAGAGTGTTTTTAAAGGAAGCCGAAAATGAAAACTGAACTTAGCTCACTTCGGTTTGTATAAGTATGCTTATCCATTTAAAAAAAGGTACATGTCTACTGTATAACCCTGGCAGACTGTGCACCTTTAATTTCCAGGTTTTTAGATGCATTCCCACATATTTCTTTTTTCTTTTTCTTCCTAAGTTTTGCTCTGATGGTATACATGTAAATTCCCTGAGATAGGGATTGTGTCCTATGTATTTGTGCAGTATCAAGCACCTATCCTCTCACGAAGCTTCTCCTGGAAGAAATATTTCTAATTTTGCTGTTATTTTTAAACCACTTTTCTAAGCAGAATAAGCAATGTCTTCAAAAAGATTTAGATTTTTTTTTTTCCTTAGCAAAGCTATACTTATATTGCGATTTTTGCTAGGATCATGGTTGACTGAGAGTGAGTGGTTTATTCTGTCTCCCATATTTGAATGGGGGTATTTGGGTAAATTGAACACTGGAACAGGTTGGCCAGAAATCCTGTAGAGTCTCCATCCTTGGAGATGTTCAAAGCAGTATTGGACATGATCCTGAGCAACCTGCTGTTATTATTAAGTTATATTGCCTGTATTTAATTTTTATGAATAAAATCTTGATTGCCTTCAAAAATTGCTTTTATATGAAGTGTTCATGCTTTTAATAAGAATGAACTAGTTTGACTTTATAAGAGTTTTTCGAGACATAACAGTTGATTGTAGTTGACCCATAGAAATATTAAGTGGTTTAATGGGAGATTAAAGTGTTGAAGCTGAGAAAAGAAAAAAGGTATAGTGATTTTTTTGAGACAGTCTGATATTGGAATCCATTGCTTAGTAGTTCTAGTGACTTAGTTCCAACTCTGATTCACTGAGTTTAAGATGCTACTGTTATGCAGCTGTTTACGTCAATTCTGTAAAAATTCTGTCAAACAGGTTGGCTGAGTTGGTAAACTAAAATATGAGCCTGCATTTTAGTCTCTCTATTTCATAGTCCTGTGCCTTCATTAACAGGGTAAGGATTAGTGATCTGAAGACACCCACCACTTGACCGTAGGGATTACTAAAAGGTTCGAGCGGGAAACAGATTGATGATAGCATCTCTATAGCAATCTGTTTAAACTTGCTCCAGAACTCTTGAGAATTTTAGAATCTTGTCAACCCCTAGGTAATATTCCATAAAGTTTTTAGGTGCACTAAGTATATTGAAAGTCACAAGTTATACCTGGGAAAAAGGTCTGCTACATTTCAGATGCCCTTATAGTTGTAAGGATGTTAATAAATCACTCTAGATTAAGGATTACTATATGAACTTAATACTGAAAAAAGAAAATAAAAAAGTCAAGATAACTTAATCTTGCTTTGGTAATCTGTACTTTGGATTACCTCTACTTGCACACTTCACAGAGGGAACAAAATGGATCGTTTCATTTGTTAGTGGTTATGGAGAGGTTGATTTGATATACTTTTTCTAGCCTGCGTATATCCCAGTACCTTAGTACAAAAAAAGTGTAGCCATCAAGATATGCATGGGAACAGGCCTAAAAGGGCAAGAGCATGTCTTGATTTATCGTTTTTTATTTTTCTTTTGTGATCAATTTTGAATTCTTCGTGTCTGTCTTTTTAGTTGTGTTCGATTTTGCAGTAGGATTAGAAACAGTTGAACTTTGTATTCTTTTATGAGTGAGTTATTTATCCCATTCAATTCATTCTGCAGCTAATATCACAGAAGAATGTTGTAGGAACTCAGTGCTTTTTAACTCAATTTTCATAAGCCACTGATGTTCACAGCTGGGATAAAGGGGCTAACGGCTAACCTGATTCTGAATGAAGGAATGTGATGGATAAATGGGAACATTTATTGTTTTTCTAAGTAAATGATTTCGTCAACCTGATTTAGAGTTTTCATATTATGGTTTATTGCAGATTAGAGGAAATTATCACCAAATAGCATGGCATGTTTTCAGTTGACTGTTCATGTACTTATATATGCAAAATCATCTAAGTTGTGCGGATACCTAAAAGCAGGAGGACAACTGGATTTGAGAGGAAAGCTATGTTATATTCTGATATCAGCAGTAACTTAGATCACATTGATATCACATCAGAATAATATTTTACAGCCTCTGCCAATTTAAAAATCAAATTGATGTTAGATTTGTATAGAACAACACATTTGACTGACAGGAAAAGCTGTTATAGATGGATGTGATGTTCTGTCCTTGTATAACAAAGGTTTTGACTGACAGTTTAACAATAGCACACTTTCTATCCCATATATTCTAAATGATTATTATTACAGTACAAAACATTTTTTGCACTTGCTGTATATAGATAACATGTACACTTTTTGTGTAATAACATTCAAGAAGAGCGTTTTTTATATCTTAGAGATGATGACAATTAATGAACGCTCTGTCTGACACTTATAACCAATGTCAAGGATTGCTATTGTGGTGCATGGTGATGTAAAAAATATTGAGTACTTAGCTCCCAATGGAAGATCAGCATAACTCTTGACACATGCTATATGGTGGATGAAATAAATCTCACTGGAGAGCAATAAAAATATTTCTTAAACTGAAGAGTACCCTTTCTGTTTTATAATCCCTCTCTTCAGCTTTGCAGTTCTGTGCATCACTGTAACGAGCAGTTTTAATATGAAAATTAACGGTTTAAAAAGGGTAACTGTTAATGCAACAAATGTGCTTTCTGGGCTTTACAGTCAATATTTCTCTTGATATGAGACCTAAGATTCTTCATCAGACCAATAGTTGGAGATAAAAAAAGGTATATTTTTTCTTGTTTTGATATCTTCTCTCCCTGTTTTCTTTTGGAAGGACTATCCTTCTCATTTTAGACTTCTATTTTAAATTCTTGGCATCAATTGTCCCTTAGATCTTTTTAGTACTGCATATGCTAATTTGATTTTCAAAGTGCGGATGTCCCATTTTGTATAGCTTTTCAGAAGACCAAGAACACCATAGTGTATCCGATTGATTATATTTGATGATGTTGCAGAGATCAACACTGAAATCTAAACTTCCCTGTAAACTTCACTTTGGTGTTGCATGTAACTAGTAATAAAGACATGTTATTTTATAACCCTATCGATGAAAAATAATGTGAAAAATTTGAAAGAAAAGAATTGAGCCATGTTCACAAAAACAGGTCTCCTTCTTATCTCCATGATTGTTTAGATTGGGAGAACATGATAAATACAGTGATTGCTTTTACAGTATTGAAAAAAATGGCTTATCGTGAGAGAGATTTTTCCTTAATGATGTCATATTTGGTGAGGGAATTAAATGGATTCTTTTGTTGACCTCATTCTGTGAGATAGGAGATACCGCAGAATAATGTAAAGGTACTTGTTTGTTCAGTAAAATTTTATGTTTCAATGGAAGGACGAATGTAAATGTTTCATTCAACAACAGGGTTATTTATTGGTTTGGGACCAATGGTGAAAATGGATGGTGAAAATTTCCTGTGAAGCAGTAGAAAGGTCTTGAAAAAATGTTTCCCCCTTTGCTGTTGGTGTCAGCTCAACTCTTTGCAAGTTTTAAATACAGCATCAGTGCTTCTACATCGGTGAGTTTTGAAATGAAAGAATAGAGATAAGTTATTTGGGAAATAACATTATCCAGAAAAACTGAATTTGAATTCAACTGAATCCTTCATCTGCTACTTAATTTGAAAGAGTACTAATGACAGTCATCTGTGTATGGGCCAAATTCCAGAGGTTGTTAAAGCACACACTTTACCAATCACTGAAGATCGCTGAGATTGTAATCTCAGATTGTGTTCTAGTTTCTGTGTGGGATGTATTTAACTAGATACAGAATTACTCTCTGCTTCCTCATGTTTAACCCAGCCTGTCTCCTCCTGGTGTCTTTTCTCGTCTTACTTACTCCTTATCCTCACCTTACTTTCTGTCCTGACTTTACTCATTGTCTTTCATAAGTAAATATGGTTTTAAAAGTGTCTCATCTTGGTTTCTCCCCTTCTACAGTTTTTTTTTTTCCCCTGACCTTTTGCATCACTGTTCCAAAAGCAGTTGTCTGTCTAATCTACCTAATTGTCTTTGGCCTTTCTTCCCTCCTTTATGCTTCTCTCATCTGTGAACTCTCAGTGCTCCATTGGTGAAGGAACAAAAGGCACAGAAGGAAATGTTCCCTTGCTGTCTATTCTTGTCTTTGGCAAGAATAGGCTTTATAGCAGCCTGGAACAGAGGCAACTACAAAAAGGTTGGATTAGCTCCTTCATCTCCAAATTGGAGAATACTCAGGAGAGATTTTTTTTCTTTTAAAGGATTTTGCTTTTAGAGTGAAGTTTTGGCTGAGCACATGCAAAGTGTAATTTGAAGAGATTCACAACTTGGTTGAGGGTGGAAAATTTTTTGCAGGGCTCACAAAAGCACGGAGTTGGTGTAGTTCATCTCATGTACATTCTTTCAAGTTCTGGCGTTAAATTGTGATGAGGCTTATGCTTTTAATCAAAACAATTGCTCATGTTTTAACAAGGACAAAACTTTTCCTGTGTACTTTGCTCTTGAAGTGGATGCACCATTTTTATTGTCATTCTTATATGTCTCTCTGTTTTATCAAAAAAAGAAAAAGTACAATCTGGGACAAGCATAAAAAGTACCAGCCAAAAGATAAGGCTTGGCACTTAAGCAGGTGAAAAATAAAGTTCAAGAGTTAGGGAAAGTCTGATATCTTTAAATACTTTCAGGCTAACACCATATATATATGTGTGTGTGAGGGAAATATGTATGCCTTTGTAAGCTATCTTATTTTTCTAACTAAAAAGAAAAAAATGATTCTCCTTCTTAGCAAGAGAGATTTCCTCTCCGAACAGAGACCTGGTTCTAGAGTCTCATAGCTAATATTTAATTTGCGGAATAGCGTAATGGAAATATGTTAACAGCTTTTTCAATAAGTTAATAGGTTGCAAGTTCATACTAATTAGTTTGTTAAAATATTATATTGGTAAAATACATTTTTTTTCAATAAAACTTAAAAATTTAGCACAATCTTACAGGGACCATCTTGCCAATGGTAAGGGCAACATAAGTAGTAGTATGAAAATTGTTAAAAAGTAATAATAATAAAAGGCAAGTGAGTTATGAAGGAGGCTGCCATAATTTGTATCAAAGATACCAACTGATAACAAAGTGACAAAGATTTGTCATTTTATAGTGAAGTTTGGAAGAGCTTAGAAGGAGTGGATCTTACAGAGAGAAACAGTAAGCATTCTTGGGAGCAGGATGAGAAGGTGGACTTCTCATGATGGGGTACTTGGTTGCAGGTATCTCGCGTTCCTGACTACCTAAAGCTACAGCTGCAGGAATAGTGAATAATCCACAACCCAGCCATGGTCGCTCAGGTACCAGGGAAGCAATGTATGCATTTTCAGACTGAGAAGATAACCTTTATCTCCTCTTTTCTGTGTACGTGCTCTATTGTTAGAATAGAATATTACACTTCATTCAGTGAGACGTAGCAAAGTACATTTTCTTTGATTTTTGTATCACGTCCCCCACATCCTGCCACCTTCAAACCCAGGTTTTTGCCATCTCCCTCTTTGGCATCTTTTAAGACTTCTTCGTCAACAGGACCTTCAAATCTCCCTAGGATTTTCTACAGCAAAACCCCTTATATCCCTCTACCTTGAGTTCTCTGATATCTCTTAAATTCCCCCTGCAGTTTCTTTCATTTCTTTCTTACACCCCTTCAGATACATACCCTTGTAGTATCCTCAGCTTCCTTTTACTTCTCTTGGAGAATCAGGAGTGATCCTTGGCTGTGGCTCATTGCAAACAATGCATGTGCTGGCTGCGGTCAAACAACATGAGTAAAATGTAAGATCTCCCTGTTCTGCTGTTGGTCAGAGAATTAATGGCGGTTACTCCCCACTTCCCTCCCTGCCCTCGCTCCCTCCCCCCTGCCCCCTTGTACTGAGTATCATAACGGTTGTAATATCTTTGAGAACTCAGTCCCTCTTAGATTTGGTAGAACTAGATCAATGGATTAAAATTTAATTTTAATTGGGCAAAAATATCTACATTTGGAGAATTTTACTTGAGATAATTTACTGTCAACCAACAGGTCACCACTGCAGCCCCAGCTACTTAGAGCCTACGATATATGTCTGTTACAGGTAGGTGAAAGAGAGAATAAATGAACAGACAGATAACTTAGATGTCTGCCTCATGTTTCCGTGCAAAACTATGGAGAAGAAAGGAGCACACTGACTTTTTTCGCTGCTGATTTTCCTTAGAAGATGGTAAGTTTTTTTTTTTTTTTTTTTTTTTTATCACTCAAGGGATGGATAAGACATCTACTTTGGAGGAAGGATTTTGGCAGTGAATTTCAGTGTCATAGAAGTATGTAATGGGAATGTTCCTCATAGAGTGATATTAGATAGCTAAGACCAGAGAAATTGCATTTGAAATACTGTCACTGACATTTTTTATTAGCGGTCCTTCCTCTTTCTTATAGCTCTTTAATTCGTAATTAGGCTAACTGTATTCACTATGTAAGAAATTTAGAGACTTGCATTTGGTTCATAGGCCCTAAGAATATGGAAGTCTGATCAGTGTGTTTTTTCTACTTAAAATTCAAACTTTATTTTCCTTTAGACTTTTCTCGAATGACTGACAAAACACTTCAGAAAATTGTGTCTGTCTCTCTGAACAGAGTATTTCATTTTTACGCTGATTACAGATAGGTCACTTTTCTTTTTTCCTTTATCCTGCTGGCATTTTTCTTATTGTTCTGGAAAACTATTTCCTGGTTCTATGCTTTGTTGAAAGTATTGCTTTCTGTTCATCTTATTAAGTTTTCAGCATTTTCTCAGTGATTTAGTTTTTAGTTGCAGAGTTTAATTGTGATTATCTGTTCCTTTGAAGCGTAACTCTGTATAATTATCAGTTTAATCTGAAATCTATTTTGGTCAAGCATCATACTGTTTTACCTCTCCTGTAAGGTTATGTATAGAATCCAGTGTTGTATAGAACCTGGATTTTTAAAATGTTCGTATAATAATTATTCATCAGGTAGGGGAAAAGATGGAGCTGTAGAAAATTGTAAGTGCTATTATATTTTAACTGCGAGTTAGGATACTTAATAAAAATAATTTCACTTCTTCCAGTCCTTGTGGCAATCATTAAGTTTATGGAAGGAGTTGAATGAGGCAAAGAGGTTTGTTTGGCAAACAGTGTTAGAATTGTGCAAGGAGTTAGAATTTGTCTTGGTCAGCTTCCAAAAGCTATATCCTAAAGGAAACCATGTTGTTAGTATGTTACAGAACCTTTAACCTTTAGATCAATCTAAACTTCTAATAAAAGTTGGAAAGCATGCCCTCTTCCCCAGCAGTTCCTTGGGGCTGCTTTTCCAAACATTTTGATTCCATTTAATTTTTATTTGAATATATATTAACTTACATGGTTATGCTTCTTATGGCAATTAGGAAAAAAATTGGATGATGGAATAATGTAGGTAGAGAGAGAGAGGTGAGGAGTAAATGAGTATTTTAACTTACGGTAAATACCAAAATGTTTAGAGAGACGATCCTTTTTTAATGTTATGGGCTTAATTTTTCTTGTTATATTCTCAATTCTTGTGACAAGAAGAGTATTTCAGTTCTGTATCATTGATCTTAAAAGATCAAAATAAGAGTCTTGTTGCAAACAACTGAAGATGTTTGAAGGGAGGCCAGTGAAGAAGTTGCTCAGTTGGATCCTAAGATATTGAAAGTAGGTTAGATAACTAATGTGGGGTAATCACTGCCAACTTGCTATAAACATAAATTTCTTTGCAGCAATTTTTTTCAGCTTTATGTTTGCTTCTGATCATATCTTTCTACATCTGTGTTCAATGTCTATTTTTGCCTATCTCTGCCATATGTTTCTCCATATGTTTTGAGGTTACTGATTCTCCAAAATACTTGCTAAATTGGATTAATATCTTCTCCCTCAGGCTACCGTAGCTAAGGGAGACTAAAAAGCTGGTTTAACTAAATAAGCTCAAGAAAAGACTTAGTTAAAACTTATAGAAACCTAGACGAGATTTCTGATAGTCTTGAATCTAGTAGATGAATAAACAGATCAGTGGATGATAGGTGCATTTAGCCAAATTTAGATAAAATTTAATTTTACCATGAGGGTACTTAACCAGTAGAACAAATTGTATAGGAGTATGATGGACTCCTTAGAGCCTGAAGTCTTTTAATTTGGAATTGGAGGTCATTAAGTACAACAAACTATTCTGTTAGTAAGAGTTTATACAGATTTAATTTGGAATCGTATAATTGTGTTGTCTGTTATTCAGGAGATCGGCATAGATGATCATAATATTTTTTGTAGCCTTAAGTCCTGTAAATCTAGAATTTGAACTCTTATGTGTATGAGAAGAAGCAAAAATACAGTCTTAGTAAGGAAAACAAAGGAAGAGCACAGTAGACGTACAGTACTTAACGTAAAGGATATGTGACAGAAGACCAGTTTTTGTATTTGTGCAAGGAAGAAATGTCAATTAAATTTTTAATGCGTTCTGATTTCTTTTGAAGTAACTGCATTAATATCTTGCCAGGGAATTCTTACTTTTAACCAGAGCTAGTGCAATTCAGTTTATTTACATTAATGCATTTTGTTTGTTTGCCTCATAGACTAGGCTTTGTGAAAAGCCTGTGTTGCCAGTGACAGAGAAATTTACTCTAATGACCACTGATCAAGTCAACAAAAAGTGTAACCAGCTAAAAATGGTGCTTACATGATTTACTGTGACTCTGGGTCTCATGTTTTGACTTGCAAGCAGTTGTAGATGTATGAACTAGTAGTATAGTTAAACCATTCCTGTGTTATCTTTTTAGAGGGAGAAGATTTGATCACGAATGTAGGTGACCACTCCAGCATCTCTTCAGCCCCTTTAGAATGTGCTTCTCTAATTAGAAAGCAAACAGAGTAACCAGGGTATGGATAGAAAGAGGACACTTGCTCCATCCTTCTTTTACAGACCAAGCATGTCCCCTTTTATTAGGGCATTCACCTGATGCAGTGACATTTTTCATTTTTTCTTTTAGGGATACAAAAATGAAAAGCTTAATTGAGAGACATGAATTCTGATCTGTTAGTCCATAGTGCAACAACAGATGTGAAGGACAGGAGTGTGAAGTAAGGGAAGAAGGGTTGGTGCCGAGTAACGGCACTGAGCAGTGCCTCATCTTCACCCTATCTCATTAAAGGATAAATGCTGCTGTCCTCCATGAATGCTTCTTCATTTTCCTGAGTTGGGGGTCAGTGGCAGTAGAGATTAAAAGCAACCACGAGAGTCCTTGAAGAACAAGCAGCTGTCAGCTGCAAGAGGCAACATATTTCCAAACAACCCCTTCTTTCTGGAGGCAGCAAGAGTTGATGATCAGCCAGGTCTTGCAGCTTCTCGACCACATATACCTAAGCATAAAGCAAAACGTGAATATAGGATAAAGTGTATTTTTAGGGCAGTTTTCTCACAACAAAATAATATCTTGACTTGCATTTGGATAAATGTAGTATTGCCTGCATCTATATTTAATTATGATTTCCTTACATGAAACTTTCAAAATGAAGACCTAAAAAAATAACTGAAAATTCAAAGTAGACTTGTTATTCTTTATCTGAAACAACTTTCATCGGGTAAGTTACTAGGTAGAGTATGTTCTGTACGTGCCAGCATATCATTTGTGTTTTTCTGTGTCTCTAGCTCAGTGTTGTGTAAAGTCTCGCTGAGTTAACAAGTAGCAGATGACTCTGAGGCCTTATCAAGCTGCTGATGAAGTCCAGGGGAAAAAACATGAGAAAAACATGAGAAGGTCATTCTTGAGTACTTTCTTCACGGTTTCAAGGTCATATTTGAAACTTCAGAGAACTTCAGACTGCCCAGTTGACAGTTGGCAGAATGCTGCTATTTTAAACTGGCTCCTCCAAAAGTGAAGGGTAAATAGGAAATATTTGATGCATGAAGTCTTCCTCCTGTAGTGAATCTAGTACTTGACTTTTCTGGATTATTTCTTCTTTTAGAATGCTGATGATAGATTATACAATCCCTTCAGGATCATATTAATGGACTGGTATTTTATTCTGTATGTGCTAAACTTTTCATCAGTAATCTGGACTTTTTGATGATAAATTTACTGTAAATCCAGTTAAATAATCTGTCATCTTACAAATTTGCAGGTGGCTTGCTTTTCTTGCACCGTAATAGATAGTGTCATATGAATTACTAGGTTTTGTATGGTAGGTTTTTCCCTGTTTCTTATGACTGTGTAAGAGTGCTTGACCTTTCAGTTGTATTTATTTTTGCATGCTGATAAATTCACAGGATACACTGTCCTTACTGGGTATTGTGATTTTACTGTTATTAATATAAGGTGAGTTATCTTCAGCAATGCATTTTTACCTGGGTGCAGTAGGTAAGGGAAAAGTATTATAAGTCATCCCTGCTCCTTCTTACTCCTCTCATTCTTGCCTTGATTATTGATTACTCACAGTGCATTCTTCTCAGGGTGTAGTTTATTCTCTGCAGTGGTGCTGCTGCTTATTTTTGCAGCCTATATCAAAGGGTTAATTAATAAATCTATTTTAAAAGCAACAGTGGTTTTAAGGTGGATAGAGGCCTCTCTCAATTCAACAGCAATTCAGTTCAAGTTCTATCTTGGGACCATTTTCTGGAGCTGTAGGAGATAGCTTTGCTTTGACAACTGATGGGGACAGCAGGAACCTTTCTAAAAACTAAAGCCTTCGTGTATGTGGTGTCCTCAGTAAGTTTAAAAGGTCCATGAAATTGCTCATATTTTGATGTCAAAATGTATTTCTTTTTCAATTATTATTAATTGTACTATTTGCTTAGCAAAATCCAGTGCTTGCCTTTGCTGCTGCTTAGTACTTTCTCAACACAGTGACAAGATGCATGTTTGCTATTTACTGTTTACAGCTTTTATGCTAATGTGTTGCTGATTGGTAAAACCTTTCAGATGCAATGGAGGTGTTGGGTTTATTTTCTGACCGTAGATTCAGGAGGAAGATAATACACTGTATCCACAAGCACTTCACTTGTTTTGACCCTGAAGTCTAGAAAACTTAAACATTTTTAAAATGTCTGAAAACATTCCAAAAACGAAAACTTCATTTTGGTCCCTCCGCTCAAACAACATATATCTTGAATATTCAAGGTTGAAATTTTAATTCAAGCTTTAAATACCTTTTGAATTTGCCAGTAACATATATAAGTAACATACATAAATGCATTTTCATATACAGATACATTTTTGTTGTGATTTATACTTGGTGACTTAGAATGAAATAGTAAGAATTCAAATGATGTATCAGTGAGATACTATCAGAGATGGTGTTCCTTTCTATGAAGCAAAATCAAGAGTAGAAAATATGGCACAATGCAGCACTAGGTATTTTTTTCTTTAGAGTTTAAAAACAAACATGGCTAATGTATTTATCATAATTTAAAATTAAAACGGCTACATTTGGTGTTCTTCGTAATATGCTAAGAATTATCTTATTCTTTAAACTACTTTCAGTAAGTACTTCTTTTCATGTGTGCAAAACCGTAGACTTTCTGCATCAGTGCAATATCTTGTGAAGAGTTAAATATTTATTTTTGTATTTACCTGTCTTTTGTAAGCACTCATTGCTGCGTTTTATCATACTTCTTTCAGAGTAATTCTTGGAGCACAAAATAACAGTATTCAGTAGTTGGGAATAAGTTCTGTTTGAAAAAAAGTATAACATCCCAGTTCTTTTGCTTTCTTTTAGCCTTCATGGGTGGTAATATAGAAGAGAGATATTAACTGAAGTCCAGCTCATTTGGGATTTTCATTGTGTTCGGTGATGGTTTATCTGATATTTGAATAAATATTTGCAAAGTGGTTTAGTAAACATTTTGTTGCTTTTTGTGCATATAGTGAAAGCATTTCTACTTCTGTTGCTTTTCTTTATGGACAATCACAAGGTTCATTTTAGGAGATCGGTAGCAAAATTCTGATGTTTTTTATTCTCCACTTCAAACATGATGGTAGAGGTGACCTTATTGTGTACCTCTTCTCTCATTTTTTTGGTATCGATTTGATTTAAATTTTGTTCTAGATTCTTTTTCACATGGCTCACATCTCTCATCTATTTATATAGTTTTTTTAAAAAGTACTCTTTAAGCTTTCATGTTGAATATTTTAAGTATCTGCTTAAATGTGCAATACTCAGATTGTTTAGAAAATGCACATTTTTTATCATCCTTTTTTCCTCATACTTTGCACTATATGAACAGTGTATGTAACATTAATTTATACATGCATGTGGAAAAGTTGTAGTGTCTTGAGATGCAGGAGAATATCCCTGTATGCAAAATGTGGAATTTATGAAAAGAAAATAAAAGGTGTGGCTAAACCAGGAAATACCCTGGCCTAATTATGTAACTATATCATATCTTTGGATACTTGTATGCTAGAATAAGCATGGCCATAGAGGAACATTAGTGATATAAGTTCATATAAGTTAAGACAACTTAAATTACTTAAGTAATTAAATTTCTTATTTTTAGATGTCCTTAATATGATACTGTTGTTTCATTTCTACATATTTTGATGAGCAATGAAATAGAACAATAGTTTGAGTAACAGAGCAATTAAACGTTGAAGTTTAAAGTACCACCTCTGGTTAAACAAAAAGCCAAACCCAGCAATCTCACAGGTATTTACCAAGGTGTGACTGTGATCTGACACCTTTGCTCATTTGCTCAAGCTAAAGCTTTGTATGCCTCATGGAAATGATTGAAAGCCTTTCTCCAGCTTTGTCAAACTCATGCTCTGAAACACGTTCACTGTAAATATGAAACCTGATGCTGTATCTCCATTATGGAAACCCAGTAGCTGTCCCTAATCAAAGATTGCTTTTTTGATTTTCCAAAATTATATTTAAATAATATTAGGAATTATGAAACTATAGAATAGAACCTTATGCCTTTACGGAAAAAAATCTGTAATAATGAATGTTAAAAGCAGCTGCACTGCCTCTTCCCTTCTGCTTCTACAGTATGCAAATAAACTTTGTTTTGAAACAACAAAGATTTGGATTGAGTGGTAAGGATATGACAGAGGTAGGCACTGCTTTAAATTGATATTGTAGCTGAAAGAAACTGTCAGTTTGGAAAAGTACAGCTTCAGAAAACTGGACTGAGTTTACAGAATTCTTTTTCAGCAGAATTTTTTCCTGTGACGTGCAGAGTCTGCAACAGGATTTAACAACAGGATTTAACAAATGTTTTCTGCTAGATGGCACTATTCATAAGAAATAGAAGCATGGGCAGAAGATGGGCTGCATACCATTTTTACACAGTTTGTGTTTTACTAATGATACACTTCTATGAATAGTACACATTACTACAATTTGAAAACCTCTAGTGTAGGAGAAATTGCATAGATGGGCCTCGGAATAATTTATTTTCCTTGTTTTTGATCTCGCTATGAATATTTTCATTCCTAAATAGAATTTGCTCTGCTAGTCTTAAATGATGAGCATAGAAAGAATGGGAGCTTTGGAACCAAACCATTTGGCCTTGGAGCTTTGTGAGGATTGCTTAATGTGTGGACTGAGGACGTGAGACAATTACAGAGTAATAGATGTTACAGATGGAAAAAGACCTGTTAGGTCATCCAGTCTGTCTCCTTACAAATTCAGGATTATTCCCTACAGAACATTTTCCAACATTTTGTCCAGTTCTATTTTAAATATCCCAAATGATGGAGATTCCACTACTTCCCTTGGGGTGCTTTATACTATTTTACAGATCTCATTGCCAAGTAGTTTTTCATGATGCTCAGCTGCAGGTTTTCTTTTCTTATTTTTTATAATACTCCTGATTATTCATTTCCCTTTTCTAAGTAACTCTTTAAGTCGAAGAATTAGTTACACAAATATTATAATACATAGTTATTAGTATTACAGTGACTTTCTGTATTGCCTTATAATCTCCCTTAGTGAAATTGTGTATTTTTAGTTTTCAAATATTTTTCTTTACAATTCAGCATTGCTAGCTCTCTCATCATTTTCACTGGCCTTCTCAGTGCTTTTGCTTTCATATCAGTGCGTATGAACACCTCTTTATAGTGAATTTTTTACCATTTCATAGTGGACAAGGTAAATACTAGTAAATACTTTGGATGTATTTGTATGAATCCCTGTGATTAGGGATTCTGTGTTAATTCCAAGATGCCTGGTGATAGCGTAACAAAGGGAAGAAGGATTAATCACAGTTTAACTATTTTGAGTGTTCCAGTGTATGTACATTATTGGTATTCCTTTGTGACGGATATGTTAACAGTGTGTATGTAACTCCTGAGCATATAAATGACTGCCTTTTTGCTAAACAACTCCAGCTATAAATTTTACAGTTACGGCATACAGATGTAGGTTGCAACTGTTACAGACTTTTCTAAACTAATGTTGTGGCCTTAGTTTGGGAATTAGAATATTTTCTGATCATTTAGCTCTTTTCTCACAATTTTTAATAGTGCTAGTGGCAAGTGTAGTAATTATTTTAAGGGAGAGTGTCCCTTTAAAAAAAAGTTATGTTTAAACTTAGAATGGAACCCAGTTCTCACAGGCATTTATTATTTGAACAGGTGATTAATTCATTAGATTCAATCAGGAATTTGACCAGTTGCTGTATGGCTCTTGAAAAAACGTTGCCTGTTACACGACATTACAAACCGTATCGATGTTTTGGTCTGAACTGCCATTAGGAAATGATGTTCTGGCTAACTTGAGAAGACTTAGTGAACTTTTTCTTAGAATTCAAATGAAAAATCTCTTTCCTTTCATTGCCGTGTCCCTAATGTGTCAAAATTGGAAAATCCTAACTTCTAAAAAGGCTACTAAAAAGGAAAGTTTAACTTCTAAAAATCAAGAAGGCAAAAGGAGTGAAGGTCTAGCATCTCCTTCACCAACTTTTGGAATCTTTTTTCTTCTTGCAAAATTGTTTTCCAGAGTTGTGCATTAGTCTGTTCTGAAAAGAGTATATCCCCATGTAAGCTGCCTTACTGAGTTCTTGACATAACTTGACGTTTCTTTTTTTTTTTTGTGTGTGTTATTTTCATTTTAGTCAGGTTTGAGTTTCCTGTGATTAAGGATTCTGGTACCAATCTTCTTGTTTTCGTATTCTTTCTGTGCAAATGGACATACTCTGCAGAAATCAACAGATTGGTTTAGAAGGATCCAACAACCAAATCCATGTCCCAGTAGAGATTCTAAATGAACAATATGATGCTGTTGATCTGATTTGATGCTCGTGATCTGTGTGAGTTCTGTATTAGTAGCTTGGATATCTGAAATTCTCTCATTGACTTAGGCACAATCAAACGGTGACACAGACACTGAAATGTCTTTTTGACGTGGTTTGAATGGCAGGCAGCAATTTTTTTTATATCTCCAGTTTGTATGTACAGAACTTCATCTCTCTCAACTCTTTAATTTTGGGGCAAGACAGAGTCTTTTCTGTGTAGCTGATAAGGAACAAGCTTTTCTTCAAGCTCAGAACTGAACACGTTTGTCTGTGTCAAAGGATGTAATGTGAAGCATGGGTACACTTCCCCGTCATCCTAATATATATTATTCTGGGCTCACCTGACATTTGATTCAGTAAGTTGCTCAACCAAAGATCGTATCCCACATTTAATAAAGGAGAATCATGATTTATGAACAACTCTACCAATGTGCTTTCTCTTTTCCCATGAACAATAACCATGGTGCTATATCAACTTTATTTTATACAAGACTTCCTTAAAAACTCATGCAAAAAATTCATTCAGCATCCATGTCAGGCAGCATACTTCCATACCCCATTCCAGCTCATTATTGGAGAAATAAGTTGATATTTTTATTAGACTAAATGTAGGAAGTGATCAAGAATGCTTCTGTGTTCTTTGAGCTCCAGAACTCCACGTTCTGGAGTTTCCATATCTAAATGGTCATTCAGGATATTGCATAGCTGTAGCTACTTGAATTGAGAGAACAGGAATGATGTGTGCTAACAACAAATCATAGTGCTTCTGCTACACCAGAGTATTTCTCACAGTCTGGGTAGCCTTCTCTCAGCTCTCCTGTTGGCCATTCAGTTGGGAACAACGTATATCGTAACTGTCTCCTTCCTGCAAAACAGAAAATAAATTCAGCTGACATTATGTAGAAAAGGAGGAGAAATTAATCGTTATAAGGCAAATGTTAATCATAATAGCTGTTAGGCCTCCATTTCATAGTCACGTGGATCAGAATGTGCTCCATCCATGCACTTGATGATGCAGCTCACCATGTCCAAAAAGTAATACTAAAATTTTGGGGATTCTGACCAGCACAACACAGATTTTTGTTTTTATTTTCCTTCACTGCTGGAAGTTGTAATTGATATTCAGGGTTTTGTTCACATATACAAAGAGGAGGTGCTTCACAGGGCTCCAAAATCATGGAGTACTGTCTAACGGGGCTACCTCTCTAACTGAAAGAACTCCTTTTTATTGTCTATTTCAGACTGCTTCAGAGAGATTTCCACTCTTTCCAGGATGGCTCATACATTTGCTACCATAATGGTTCTTTTATTCAGTGTGTTACCAGCTCACTCAACTTAAACTTTTTAAAAAAAAAAAAAAAAGACACTGTAAAAACAAGTAAGTCCTTTCTTGAACTTTGAATATCCAGAAATCTCCCTAGTATGTGACCAAGTGTGTCCATGAAAATGGCACTGTTATCATGGTTCTGTCACCCTTTCAGGACCAGCATGACATTCATGACAACTGAAGAGATGGCTGTGTGTGTATGTATATATGTAAGTTTGTATGTATGTATAACAGGGAAGGAGATTGCTCTTATGGGGTGTTTGGAAGGCTGACAAATCAGGCCAATTTTAAACTTTAATTCATTAAACAGTACACATCTTGCTAATGATTAGTTCATACACATTATTAAGCACTGTCAATCATATACAGAATAGTTGCTTTTTAACACATATATAATCTGTGAATAAATAATACCGCAGAGCTAATGCGATATGGTTAGCACTGATGATTATGGCCCTTGGTATGAGAGAAGTCACAACCAAAGTGAGCTTTTCTTCTTTCTTCTCCTGGTTTTCTCACTTGGGCCAGATATTTCTATGCTATTGCTTCCCTCCCAAAAAGGGAATTTCTCCCCTGCTCTCAGTACTGCTTATCTTCTTTTTGATTTTGCCACTTTTCTTCCTGGTGTATTCAGTAGAACATCCTGTCTATTTTCAGTCCCTTGTGCTTACCCCTGTCCTTTGTCTGACAACTTGTGTTACTCGGATGTCCCCTATGTGAACTACACCAATTTTTCTTCATCTTTTTGGCGATCACGTTGTTCACTTAAGTAGAATGCTTACATGTTATGTCTATGCAGTTACAGTGTTACAAAATACACAGTATTGTCAGTTACACTGTTTTAGTAAACTTAATATTTGGATCCAAGGCAAGTGAATATTAATTATATCCTGTTTAGTATATTTATAATTTATAGCTGTTACAGGCCTCTGGAAATCAGTTGAACATGTAGCCAAAGCATACACGTGCTGTAAAACACAGTGTCTGTCGACCTGCTTGCTGTGTTACTAATGTAAGGCTTGTCTATGTAACTCAACTTCCAACTCTAAAATCAGGAAACTAATCGTTCCATATTACAGCAAGCATTTTTACAATTGATCTGATACTTTATAAGCAGCCAGGCTGTGCTAGTGAAAAGCACTCTGTATCATGCTGCCCACAAAGGGACCAACTATTCTATTTCTTTCTATGCCCTGAAATTCCAGAAACTCTGGGACTGGATATGTTGAAAGTTCCTAGACAAAGTGTCTTGTCTACCCCTTCCCGCAGCTGACCGCATCTGTGGTTCCAAAGCCAGTTGGGCATCATCTGGAATTCTTGCCTAACCTAAGGAGAAATTTTCTTGAATGTTATCTTCCATCTTCCTAGCCGTAATGCCATTATAGTACATATACTGCTTGAAAAGGGGATGTTAAAGTGTATAAAGCAAGTCTGAAGGTCCTTAATAACTTTAAATGACTTCTGGTAGTGAGAAGCACAGGCTTTAGTTGTTACCAAAAGACATAAATGTTTGCTAGGAAACTCTTCCTGTTGTATATGTGCCACTGAAGAGATTCTTAAGGATTTTATTAAGATCAGACCTTAGTTTTCAGTGACTTTGATCAGTATTAAATACATAATTTGCCTTCAAAATAAATGCTGCAACTCAATACTCTGGATATATTTGGCTGTAATTGAAATTTCTGTTGCATGCTGACACCAAAGATGCCACAGATACCGGGCGGGGGGGAGGAGAGGGGAGGGTTGTATGTCCATGTCCTCTTTCCCATTGTCCCATAATTTTTAATTAGCTGTAATTGACATTAATTGACTATTTCTTTTCTAGCACAAATATACGTTATACACTATGCACATTTGAAGGCAGACTGCAGCTGCTTCAATGATACCTTCTTATCTACTTTGTTTCCCAACAGACAAGGTTCTGGTTTGCCATGTGGAATGCATGATTTTTCATGCATATGTCCAGTTTGATTCCTAAGTATATGAACAGCTGGACCAGGCCTTCATGTTTTTCCTTTAGATTTCTGGTGCAGTCATGACTGACTTGATTTTAGCATGTTGTCTGATTTCAAACCCATCCACAGGCAGGAAGTCATGGGGTAATGTTCTTATCTGAGGCAGACCCACCTCCTGCCCTGTCGTTCATCATTCTGATGCATCTGAAAAGTGCGAAAGAAATGAAAAATCAGTGTCTTGTAAGACTTGTTTAAAAAAAAAAAAAAGACTTAGTGTTCTGAAGTTGAAATTGCAGAGGTGTACCTGTAAAACCAGTGAACTGCCTTTGCCAACAACAGTTCTTGTGAATAAGCATAAGGTGTTGATTTTCTATACTACAAGCTTTAAAAAGGACTTCTGAGATGCAATAGTCATGGCTTTCAACCCTGCTCTGAACCATTGCAATTTTTCTTTGCAATTTAACTTTCCCTGTTCTCATTGTCTCCTTGCATCCACTGCATTCAAGTAAGCTGAAAGTGGCCAGCTTCAAGTGCTAGGCAATTGTCTTGCTGCAAAAGCAGTCCCTTTGTCCCTACTGCAAAAACACAGATAAGTTTGCTGAAAACGTGGGAGAAAAATCAGGATTCATCATGTGGTTGCATGATGGCTGCCATCATAAGGACCTTCTGGAACATCTTCTGGAACAGGGAGATTGCATTTTTTAAGGCAGCACATCTTAGATCAGTTTAACCTGACCATGTGTACATATGCAGTGTGTGTCCATTCCTACTGATTTTATCCTTTTTGATTTTGAAAAAAATATGCAACTAGCTACTACTTGCATTTGGTGCTTCTGGATCCAAGAGCTCAGCCAGTTACTAGATTCACTTAGCTGAACGTTTTGTTGTAGGTTGTGTTCTTCATTGCAGCTCCTCTATGCCCTATCTTCTTAGGCATTGGACAAATATGTGCTGATTATGCATTCACACTCTGTAATATCATCAGAAATCTCCAAGAGCAATGGAATGAATGTCCCTCACTGTGCACGTGGGCAGTTCTGATACTTTTAGAATTCATAATTGTCTTAGAGGGATTCCTGTACTTGATAGAATCAAATAATCCTTTTTATGAAGGACGCAGTCTCCGTTATTGAAACCTAGTGCCTGAGTGCTGTACCTTTTTCAAGTTAGTTGAGTACTGAGAAGGGATAGCCTCCCTAAAGTAGAAGATATCTCTCTCTACCTCATCTCACTGTTTTACCCTTTCAGTTTAATGAAAAAGTAACAGAGTTCCACAGTAATGTATATGAAATAGCCGGTTACCCATAAATCATTTGATTGGTCCTTGCAATCCCAACCCTAGAGGTGCAAGTGCACTTGAGCTTCATCCCATTTTTTCATCCTCGTGACCTGTGTCTAGCAAAATCCTCTGTCTGGTATCTGGTGATATCATCTACATAACTTATTTTTTGGTCTGCTTTTAGAGATCTCTGATATTAAGAACAAAATATGGGTTAAAATAGAGAATTAGGCATTTATAAGTTATTCTTCCTATTTGAAGGATTGTCTTTTGCATCTAACTCTTCATTCTTTTTCATCTGAACTTTGCCACGCATCTTTTTAATATCTATGCTATACACATCATTCATGGATAATTTTTGTATATCTTGATTTTTTTTATGATGATGGAGTTTGATAGGTCTAATTTTGAGTGAATTAATATGAAAATCAAACTAGAATCTTTAGTAGCTACAGAGACTGCTAGAATTTTGTAGTCATGATGACTTAGGATATGTAAGCCTATATGACTTAGAAAGTGATTAAAATACAATGTTTTGACAAATTTTGCTTATTATTACTGAAATTTTTGATGGATGGTAATTGCTTTAAAGGTTAAAAAGAGTTATTTTAGTGAAGGAAGGCCTGGTGAAGGAATCTGTAGAGTAAGTCTCTACAAGTTCTCATTGTTCGTTCTTAGTTAAAACTCTTCCATATGATTTTTAGGGGTTTCCTATGTAAAATCAGCTACATTAAGGTGCGCCAGGTTTTGGAAGCCTACCATATGGGAAAGATGGTAGCCCTTCAAGAGGGATCTGTTGGAGTGATAGGAAGCATTACACTTCTATAGGCTTGAGAAATGATAGCAGTAATGTGCTCCTCTCTTTGGTAGGGTTGAAGTAATTTTTTTCCTCTCAAGATTAGCAGCAAGGGATATCTCTTCTTAGAAATAACAAATAATATATTATTGGTGTGGTTTATTGAATAAACTGTGATTGTGGATCATGTATCTACTTTACAGCTAATGCACAAATATAAAACAAAAAGATGATTCTTGGCCTCTCATCGGAAAAGATGAGAGGACAGAAAAAGGGGAGTGCTCCCCCTGTATCATGGTGCTTCACCTGCAGAGTTCATTTGCATCTAACCCATCCAGACAGTCTAATTGCTCTGTAGTTTGCATTTGGTTATCATTTTCTGTGAGGCGCAGTAATATGGCTCCTTGGAGAAGTGATGGAAAGGGTTAGCTGCTACCACCAATATTATTCATCTACCTTGCATCTGTTGCTGACATTTGATATGTTGTCAAGAAAGATGTCAGCCAAAAACTAGCTATGAGCTGAA
The DNA here is from genome assembly GCF_040807025.1 of Struthio camelus. Taxonomy (NCBI): domain Eukaryota; kingdom Metazoa; phylum Chordata; class Aves; order Struthioniformes; family Struthionidae; genus Struthio; species Struthio camelus. The sequence continues at coordinate 127,816,752 of NC_090943.1, read as the reverse complement.
TGAATTACTTCGATGAAGGCAGTCTGCTCTTAGCTATTTCTTTATTGTTTACTGCTTGGTTATGGGAAGGGATTAGATATTTACTGTGCACACACAGTACGGTTGAACTTTATAAATCAAATGTTATCAGGACTCAGTGAATTTATTGTGCATTTGCAGATTGACTGCTGAGTGCACATTTGTGCAGAAATGTAGGCAATGGAGTTTACGTCTGGGGAAAGGTAGGATGTTACTGAATTCAGACTTGCCACCATCCTTAAATCTTGTTCTAGGAGAATCTTGTTCTTAACACACTCAACTGCAGTATTAAACAGAACATTTTTCTGCCCATTGCCGATTACTTTCAGAGACTGCTCCTCTTCAGTCCCACTGATTTACTCCAATGCAGGTGTTTGGCTATCTCTAGGCGTGCGTCTGCAATTTAATGGGAATCCTGAGCTTGACCTCTTTGGATCTAAAATTTGCAAAGAATGTCCAGCTTCTTACACTGATACTCAATAGTACAGCTTGACTTTGAAATCTTCTGTTATGCTTGTGTACTGCAGTTATTAGCACAGTGTAAGAACATATGTATTTTATTGACTGGAGCTGCCTCCAATTTAAGTACAGTGCACTCCTCAAATAAAAGTAAGAAAAAACATGCAGTAGTGCAATCATGAAAAACTGCTCTCCATAGGTAAGTTTCCAGCCCTGTGTGCCCCATAGTCCCCCTGCATTTTCTCTCATGTGTCACCAGTAGCCACTTTCCAGATGAGCCATTTTGCCTGTGCAGGTGTGCTGCTGCTTGCCTAGCTGTAGTTGTTCAGTTCAATTGCTTAATTCAAATGCTTAGTTCAATTGAATTGCTTAGTTCAATTACTTAGGCTCATGCTCTGAGCACAGGACTCAGCAATTCACTCTTAACTGAGGTGGTGTTAAGAAGATGGCTACTGCCTTTTTAATCCTTCTCCCCCGATTGTGTATTGACTTGCTATGGAAAGTGTCTTCCATTAGTGTCCCAAAATACCTGATGTTCTGGGCTTCATCTGATTGAGATTCCATAACTAACTGCTGATTAGTTGGATTCTGCTATCGTTCGTTTATTTCTTGCTAGGCAAATTCTGCTTCAGTAGGTTCTACTACCTAATTGGGACAGAAGCAACTGAAACTGTGCCGGGTCAGTCTGAGTTGCCATTGGCTCCTGTTGGAGCTTTCTAAAAGTTCATACTGCAAATCTGCATCTGGAACAAAGATAAATGAGTTGAATTAAAAAAAAAAAAACTTATTTCTGGAAAAAAAAATTGCTGTATGTTAAAGGCCATGTGATAGAGAAAATTTTTTGTGTCCGTTAAGTTCTGTGAGAAATCTGTTAATCGAGGTAATATTTTTTACCTAATGTAAGGAAGAGATGATGTTCAGATGAATCATATAAATCTGTATGTGTCAAAACAAGTAAACAGGGGTAGACAAAGCCATTTACTCAACGATAGAAAACACAAACATTTCCAGAGGCTTTCTTCCTTATCACAGATTCAGAGGAAGGCTGTTTTGGGGGATAGTACAGCACAGTCTTATATCATCTCTACCTGCCTTTCCTTTCTTCTTTCAGTCTGTAAATTAATATTCTGTTGTGAGAAAAATGGAAATAACAAAGAGAAATTTAATACTATCCTAAATCAATCTCAGGGAATCTTCCTTCATGAGAAATATCCAGATTTGATTGTCACGGTAGATACGCATTCACATTTTTCGGAAGTCAAAAGGAACAAATTTTATAAGTGAAGAGAGAACCTGAGGAATGCACAGAGTAATGTTTTAACTAAACATGTAGACAGATGCTTGGTTACAAAATGTATGTAGTGCTTTTAGAGTTTGTTACCTTCCAGCAGGTCATTACAACCTACTCCATTGAGATAGGGTAACTGAATTTATAAGTGCTCTAAGTTCATTTCAGTACTGGATGAAGCAGATTCACATGAGCTAGTATCAGTAATATTAAATAGCTACTGTTTTTTCTCAAGTATATTTCTTTCTTTTCTAAGCAAGTACCCTAAAATTAAACCGCGTTTATTTAGCTGAATTTTGATGATTATCAAAACGGTATCTTTTCTTGCAATTTGAAATTTTATTCCTAGTGTGTTATATTTAGATTACTTCAATCTTAGATTAGAAAATACATACAAACCATACCAGAAGGGGAGGAAAAATCAATTTCTATTTCTCAGAAGAAGTACTAAAATAAGTGCAATAAGTGCCAAACCTTGCTTGTTGTAGTTTTCAGCTGAAGGATCCTTCCTCTATACTTTTTCCTTTTCCTAGGTTGTGGTGCAACAGAGATATGTAAGATAATTTAGAATTCTAGATACATGGTAGATGATACAGATGGGGAAGTATTAAGTGGAGAAGACAGGAAGGAATATAAGGTGGATAAAGATTTAAAAAAGGAAATTGATACGTTATCCTGGAAGGTCAACTATCAGACTATAAGGGCATTATTAATAGAATGCACTGAGGATTGGTCCTTGGTGAATTTTGGTTTTATTTGGTGAATGATTTTTATTTAAATAAATTTTATTTTATTTTATTTTATGATAGCAAATATTGTGGAAAATACCAAACAGGCAAAAAGATTTTTTGTGTTAAATGTTCTGTTGTCACCAGAACAAACTACATATCTGATCCATGAATTTAGCTGGACATACACTTTTCAGAAAACTGAAACTTTGGGATCCTTTAAAAATGAACATTAATGTTAAGAAAAATAGCTGCTTTCAGGGAACAGTTACATTTATTGAATCATATTATGGATATATTGGATTAGGTGATGAGATTCTGAAAAGTTCAGCAAATTATGTTACTAAAATAAAAATACAGACCAATGAGAAAAGATAATTGATCATATATGAAGTAAAAAGATTCTAAACCGTGTGTCTTAAACTCTTCTGCCTTTCACTAAAATTATGCAATGTTTCAGGTGTTCAATTATCATTACACTTGAACTAACCTGATAATAAGACAAATTCAAAGTTGCAGTTTTGAAGGCAATATTACGAAGTGCTATTAGCTTTGAATATATTTGTATGAAAAATAAATTATTTGAAAAAATGTATGGGGCCATTTAAGTAAAGCCAATATTGTAATACCAACAGACTCTTTTGGGATGTGTATGTGCAAACTTGATTTTGGCATCTCCTGGTTTATGTCCGTATACATGTTCCTTTTCATACAGTGATTTTTTATGGCCTTGTTATAAGATTGTACATTATTAGTTACTGTAGTTGCTCTACATTTTGCTTTTATGTGTAAATGTATGCTGTGCTATTGATACTGTAGTTTCAGTGCTGTCTTGCAGATGAGGATATATTTTTTTATTGCTCGTCACAGTCCAACAGAAAGAATCATTGATATGTGTGCCTGTACCAAATTCTTGCACATCCACCGAATGAAATAAAATAAGCCAAAACCCAGCAAAGAGAAATGGCAGATAATAAAGTCCTCCAGAATTGCAATAGGTACAAACAAACCCTGCAGTCTTGAAATGATCAATGGCAGGTAGGCAGTCTCCTTTTGGTTATATTTTGTCTATTGTTCTGGTGTGGGCAATTACCATGTCAAAGGACTTCACCAACTACTTTAAAATGTCATTAATTTTCTTAAATGAAATGTATCACAGGAAATAGCTCCAGTGCTTAATTTCAGAAGCTTGGATAATATACTAGGGACCTATCTTGGGACAAGCAGTCCTCTAACATTTTGTTTGCCCTGGAGATTTAGAAGGAATCATATCTATAGTCTTCATAATAAGTAGCAATTTAACCAAGTTCAAATTAGATGTGAACAAATGGATTAACAAGCACCTCATTAAAATTTTAATTTCCATTTCATTTATCACTTTTAATAGAATCAACTCTGTTTCAGGGTGGGGAGGATTCATTTCCAAGTGTAACATTAATTTCACATATTTTTTTCAATAGCTTGGAATTTTTCTATAAAATGTACTTTCTATAGTTTAGAAATATCTAACACACACATAAACCTAATATATGCTTAAAGAATAAGGAAAATTCAGATTTACCATACTTTTTTAAAGTACTAAACTTTACAGTACTGTTGTGCTTAATATTTTTCTCTAAATTGCTGGTGTGCTTAGTTGTAATGATTTTAAGACGATTAAATGAATTTAAATTAAACATATATTGAGTTATTTAAATAATTTTGCTAAAATTATCAGGGTAAATATTTCAGAACTAAATTCTGACTTTTGAACTTTACATTATGATTCCAACTTCAGATATTTGAAAGTACTTTGAATTCCTTGGGTAGCATCTGTCATAAGTGTGCAGAATTTTCATAATGTATTGGAAAGCTCCAATTTAAAAATAATTTCTATTATTTGAAAATCATTTTACAGAAAAATACACTTTAAACATTTGATTTTATTAACATTTTCAAGGAAAAAATGAATTATGGGAATATAAGGATTGTATCTTGTGGTGGTATGCCTGTTCTTTGAAGCTCCTTTCTTTAGCAGTGACACATTCCAGGATTCCTCATTTTTTTACTTAGGAAAATACTTTCAAACAGTCATATTTTCCCCCCAGATGTTTACTTCATGCTCTTTTCTGTTTTGCACTGAAATGTAAGATACTGATCACTGTCAGAAACAGGACAATTGTTTAGGGCAATTTTTCTGTGTAGTACCATTATCATACCAAATAATTATAGTAATGTATTTGGTATAATAAATTATACCAAATTCTTAAATCTCTGTCAAATAAGTTAGAGAGAGAGCCAAATCACTTTTAATTTTTCATACTATTTATGGGAAAATGAGTAGTTTTCACTGTGATGAGAGGCTTTTTGCTTGAAATAGAGAGAAAAAAAAGGAAAAGCAAGGCATTTGAGAGATTCTTCCTTCTTGAGAAAGAATAAAAATAATATGAACAAACAAGCATATCTGAATAAGAACCCTCAAGAAAAAGGTAAATTGCTTCTTAAGATGGAGAAACATGTTAGGCTTCTTGGATGTCAGTCCAGGTAAAGGCAAAACTCAATGGTCTTCAGTCTTTTTGTTGTTGTTGTTTTTCCTAAATAAACATATTAGAATGTAACTTCGCTATAATATTTTAATGACTCTTAAATAACTTTTCTTTTTCACTGCATCTATTACAGCTTTTATTACAGATATCTTGATTCTTTGTACTTTAAGTAATTTAATCTGTAGTTTGTATATGGAGCAAAAATCTTAAGCTGAAATATACACCAGAGCATTAGGATCTTAAAAAAAAATCAAATTGAGAAAAAAAATGGAGTTAATTAAAAATAGAGCTGATTGATTGATTATTTTAGCATTAGCCCTCCATCACAGCAAAACATGAATATTAGAGCTTTAATGCCATGTTAAAGCCTGCTTCCAACTAAACATTGTTTGAACTGAGGACTCTCTGAGTAACTAGATAGAGGGTGCTGACAGGAAAGGGGAGCTAGGCAAGGACAGCTACAGAGGGCCTTAACTTCTCCTGGGAAGCTCTAGCTAGGTGTAGCTGCTGCTAACAAGCTCTGTTGGTTGCCCCTGATGAGAGGGAGTTGGGGCTTTTGTTTCAGCTAGCCCTTGATTAGGATGGGTCAAGAACTCTGTGAGTCAGTGTGAGGCAGAGGCCTATATAAGAGCAGGCCTAGAGTGAAGCTCCCAGAGGCAGCAAACAGATGCAGCAGAAGGCCCCTTCATCTCTAGTCTTGGGAGTAGTGAGGGAGTAGTGGTACTCCCTCAGGTATGGTTTTAACACGCTGCTGAGCTCATTCCTCGGTAGCTATTGGAGTTGCTGTGTCATCTGTGTCAGAGGCTTCCACCCAGACAGACCTTCTGACAGTGGATGTAGCTCTGCAGGTCTCAGGTTGCAGGGAGTGCCTGAGAGCTCTCCCTGAAGGTGGGGATGACAGTCATTTCTTCTGCAGAAGGTGTGCTGTTGTTGACGAGTTGAATTGCCAGGTCAAGGAGTTACAGGGGTATAAGGGTAAGGCAGGGTCACCGCCTGGACTCCGGGCAGGAAGGAATACACAAACACAAGGCACACTAGGGTCAATGCTGAGCGTTTATTACCTCTGCATCTGAGAGGGTGTTCCCCAGCGATTTCCTGATCAAGGCAATAATGAAGCGGGAGAGTCCCTGGCACAACTAAGCATCAGTCCATGGAGGAACGCTGTGGGGGGCACTATGTGAGGTTTTTATGGACTACACATATGCAGAGCAAGCATATTGAGCTCATCACTGCTTCCAATTCAAGGCCCAGGTGCAGCACCACACTGGTGAGGGCTCAGCCACATGACTGTCGATCACCATGCCCTGTTGATGCTCCTTTTCCCACGGAACAGTCTGGCTAGCTTCCATCGCCTATCTCCTCGACATTCTTCCGCATTTTCCCACACAAGAAGGAAGTAAGCAGGCTGTGTAGCATTTGTGAAGATGAGCAAGAGACAGACAGGATATTTTCAGAAACCCTACTGCTTCAGGAGGCTCAACCCCCATTTAGCAGGGAGGAAAGTGGGCTCTGTGCCCTGTGAAACAATAACTCATAAGCGTGTAGAAGATGAAGGCTGGAGACTGGTCACTCCTTCTATGAGGAGAAAGGCTCTTGCTGCTCCTGAAGACTTGCAGTTGATGAACAGGTTCAGTGCCCTTCAAGCTGAGGAGGAGCTAGGCATGGCTTCAAGTGAAGCAACTGAGCCAGTGAGCCCTGTGCCATACAGGATCACCTGGAAGAAGCGGTGAGTAATTGTTCTGGGTGACTCCCTGCTGCCGGGGACAGAGGCACTCATGTGCCGACTAGGGAAAACCGCTTGGCCAGAGGGGTTTGTTGCCTGCTGGGGGCTCAGATCAGAGACGTCAGGGAAAGACTACCGAGGCTTGTCCACACGTCTGACGATTACCCCCTTCTACTCTTCCATGTGGGCACCAACGATACCAAGGGCAACTTGGAAACTATCAAATGGGATTTCAGAGCTCTGGGGATGGTGGTCAGGGGTGTGGAGGCCCAGGCTGTTTTTCCTTGATCCTGCCAGGTAGGGTGAAGGATGAGAGGAGGAGTAGACGGATTCTCCAGATAAACAACTGGCTGCACCACTGGTGTTGGCAGCAGGGTTTTGGTTTCTATGACCATGGGACCCTGTCTGAAGATCAACAACTGACTGGGAGAGACGGGATCCGCCTCACCAAGCAGGGCACGTGTGTCAGACACGCGTCAGACTGGCCAGCCTGGTAAGGAGGGCTTTAAACTAGGAAAGAGCGGGGAAGGGGAGAGTTACAGAGACCGTGCAGTCAGCAAAACTGCTCAAGCGGGGATACGTGCAGCAAGTGCATGCAGCCAAGGAAGTGCCGACAAGACATGACTGTGGGGTACCCTAGCGCACCCCTTCTGGGAAACCGGCATGCTCGAATACCTCTCTGAAGTGCTTGTACACCACTGCACGCAGCATGGGGAATAAACAGGAAGGGTTAGAGAACTCTGCGCAGTCGCAGGGCTTTGATCTCACTGCAGTTACAGAGACATGGTGGGAGAGCTTGCATGGCTGGAATGTTGTCATGAATGGCTACATGCTTTTCAGGAAAGGCAGGCCAGGAAGGTGAGGTGGTGGAGTTGCCCTTTATGTGAGAGAACATGTGGAATGTATGAAGCTCCGCCTCGGGGTGGACGATGAGTGGGTTGAGAGCTTATGGGTAAGGACTAAAGGGCAGCCTAACATGGGTGCAACTGTTGTGGGTGGTTGCTACAAGCCACCTGAACAGGAGGAGGAAGTAGATGAGGCCTTTTACAGACAGCTGGAAGCAGACTCATGATCACAGGCCCTGGTTCTCATGGGGGACTTCAACCACCCTGACATCTGCTGGAGGAACAACACAGCAAGGCACAAATAATCCAGGAGGTTGCTGGAGACCCCTGATGATAACTTTCTGACTCAGGTGATGGAGGAGCCAACAAGGAGAGGTGTGCTGCTGGACCTTGTACTAACAAACAAGGAAGGCTGGAGGTGTGAAGGTTGCAGTGACCTTGGCTGCAGTGACCATGAGATGGTAGAGTTCAGGATCCTGCGAGGAGGAAGCAGGGCAAAGAACAGGGCAATAACCCTGGACTTCAGGAGAGGCCTCCTCAGGGACCTTCTTGGAAGGATCCCGTGGCATCAGGCCCTAGGAGGAAGGGGAGCCAAGAGAGCTGGTTAATATGCAAGGATCGCTTCCTCCAGGCTCAAAAACCGTGCCTCCCTAAGGGCACGAAGTTGAGCAAAGGGAGCAGGAGACCTGCATGGATGAACAAGGAACTCCTGGAAAAACTCACACAGAAGAAGGAAGCGTACAGGAGGTGGAAGCAGGGACAGGCCACTTGGGATGAATATAGGGACGTTGTCAGAGCATGCAGAAATGTGACGAGGAAGGTCAAGGCCCGCTTGGAATTAAACCTGGCTAGGGTGTCAAGGACACAGGAGAAGGGATTCTTCAAACACATCATTAACAAAAGGAAAACTAGGGAAAACGCGGGCCCACTACTGAATGGGGCAGGGACCCTGGCAACAGAGGGCACAGAGAAGCCCAGAGAAGGCAGAGATACTGAATGTCGTCTTTGCTTCAGCCCTCACTGCTAAGATTGGCCCTCAGGAATCCCAGACCCTGGAGACCAGGGAGAAAGTCCGGGGAAAGGAAGACTTGCCCTTGGTGGAGGAGGATCGGGTTAGAGATCGTTTAGGCAAACTCGACATCCACAAGTCCATGGGCCCCGACGGGATGCACCCACAAATGCTGAGGGAGCTGGTGAACGTCATTGCTAGGCCACTCCCCATCATCTTTAAAAGGTCATGGTGATCAGCAGAGGTGCCTGAGGCCTGGAAGAAAGCAAACGCCACCCCAGTCTTCAAAAAGGACAAGGACGGAGGACCCAGGGAACTACAGGCCAGTCAGCCTTACCTCAATCCCTGGAAAGGTGATGGAACAGCTCATCCTGGAGGCCAACTCCATGCGTGTGAAGGACCAGAAGGTGATGAGGAGGAGCCAGCATGGCTTCACAAAGGGGAAATCATGCTTAACCAACCAATTGGAAGCCTTCTGGGGTGGAATGGCTGTCTGGGTAGATGAGGGGAGAGCGGGGGTTGCTGTCCTCCTTAACTTCAGCAAGGCTTTTGACGCTGTCTCCCATAACATCCTCGTAGGCAAGCTCAGGAAGTGTGGGCTGGATGAGCGGACGATGAGACGGATTGAGAACTGGCTGAATGGCAGAGCTCAGAGGCTTGCGATCAGTGGTGCAGAGTCTAACTGGAAGCCTGTAGCTAGCGGGGTGCCCCAGGGGACAATAGCGGGTCCCGTGTTGTTTAACTCATTCCTCAGTGACTTGGATGGAGGGATAGAGCGCCTCCTCAGCAAATTTGCTGATGACACCGAGCCGGGAGGAGCGGCTGGCACACCCGAGGGCTGTGCTGCCATTCAGAGGGACCCGGACAGGCTGGAGAGATGGGCAGAGAGGCACCTCCTGGAGTTCCACCGAGGCAAGTGCAGGGTCCTGCCCCCCGGGGAGGAATAACCCCAGGCACCAGGACAGGCTGGGGGGTTGACCTGCTGGAAAGCAGCTCTGCGGAGAAGGACCTGGGAGTGCTGGTGGACAACAAGTTGACCGTGAGCCAGCCGTGTGTCCTTGTGGCCAAGAAGGCGAATGGTATCGTGGGCTGCGTTAGGAGGAGCATTGCCAGCAGGTGGAGGGAGGTGATCCCGCCTCTCCGCTGAGTCCTGGTGAGGTCACACCTGGAGTACTGTGTCCAGTTCTGGGCTCCCCAGGACGAGAGAGAATGGAGCTCCTGGAGAGAGTCCAGCGAAGGGCTCCTAAGACGACGAAGGGAGTGGAGCATCTCTCCTGTGAGGAAAGGCTGAGAGAGCTGAGAAGAGAAGGCTCGGGGGGGAGCTGATCAATGTGTATAAGTTCCTGCAGGGAGAGTGCCAAGAGGATGGGGCCAGACTCTGCTCAGTGGTGGCCAGCGATAGGCCGAGAGGCAACGGGCACAAAGCGAAACACAGGAAGTTCCGTCTGGACATGAGGAAAAAGTTCTTTCCTGTGAGGGTGACTGGGCCCTGGAGCAGGTGTTCCAGCGAGGTTGTGGAGTCTCCGTGCTTGGAGACGTTCAAAAGCCGTCTGGACACACTCCTGGGTAATGTGCTCTAGGTGGCCGTGCTTGAGCAGGGAGGTTGGGCGAGATGATCTCCAGAGATCCCTTCCAACCTCCACCATTCTGTGATTCTGTGAAGGTTTATAAAGCAAATGAAACCCCTTCAATCTATGTTTATATTAATTATTTTTAAAACTGTGTCACTGATCCTGTTCAATGCATAATTTCTTAATATCATATTTGTCCCACCCTGTAGCCTATACATTGTTTTCTCACTTTTTTCTTTTCTTCTCACTTCTACTCCTCTGATCTTCCCCTCCATTTCTTTACTCTGCACTGTGCCATTTTCTTCCCCCCTCTCTCTTTCCTACATGTCTCTGTGTCTTAGCCACCTCTCCTCTTCCCAAACCAGACTTTGAGCTGGCATCAAGTACAAACAGAAGATGACATTGAATTTAAGCACAGGTTCCAATCCTTACTTGAAAACAATGCAGATTTAGCCATATACACTGAACTAAACATATTATTATGCTAGATAGGATTTATAGGAACGACTTCGAGTGAAGATTCGCAACCTAAAAAAAAAAAAAAATCACAATCCACCATAGCGAGGACAGCTACTGCAAAAAGCCTATGAAGTACTTTTCACAGAGGATGCACGTTGTAATTTTTGCAAAAACAGAGCTCTACTCTTTTCGTCTCTTACATCTAGTGCTTGAATGTAGCTTCAGCCTAAAAGTAAATAAACAAAACCATGCAATTTCATTCTTAAACAGAAGAGAGGTTTAAAAGTTGAGCCTAGAAGAATTCCTATGTCTTTTCTGTGAGGGCATTTTGCATACAAGGCAGCTGGATTAAATGTGTTGTCCTAGCTCTTCTCTCCATTATTTAATGGTGGGTCGTAATGCCAGTTATTATATTGCTTTGCATGAGTTTTGAGAAGAAGGATTCTCTAATAAAGCGTAAGGCTTGGATGCCTCAGGAGAAACGAGACCTCAAGAGGACAGAGTCATATAATTGGTCTAGACTGGATTAATCTCTTACCTCAAGTCTTTGCTAATTTGTATAATAATCATTGGTAGGAGGATCAATTTCTCCAGAAAAAAAAAAAAAATCCAAGTAAAAAACGGAATTGACCCTTAGTCTTCATTTAGGATTCCACTATTATAAATTTTTAGTCCTGTAGTGATAAAACTAAAGAAAGAAATGTATTTTCCACGGCTTCTTTTAAGATAGCAAGAAATTATTGAAATACTGTCTCATATATGGAAGAAGAATGAGAAGTCTTTTGATTTTTTCAGAGGAAAGGATTGTAATTCTTACAAAGGCAAGTTTCCATAGTGCTTAAACTCATCTCTGAGGAACTGAGATAAAAAGAAACAAGGATCTGAAGTATATGTTGAAAACTATATGGACCAAATGGATTCTGTTTGTACATTCATTAATTGTGAATACATACATGAGCTTGCTGGAGGGGAGTGGGGGGGGGGGGAGGTAATAGCTTGGGAGAAACTGAGTATTTTTACCTTGCTTTGGCTGTGGTCTGAAAGCCACGACATATTGGACCGTTAGGAAGTGACACAAGAATAGAAAAATCTCAATAAAACCGTGTAGCTCTAGGGATTGGAAATTTTATGTTGCATGTTACCAGCAATAGGAAGAAACTGGACTGAGATGGCCTAGGATATATTTTGCCTTCCCATATACGTACTGGTTGATTTTTCTGTCCTCGGGTCTTAATTCTCTGTGGTAAGCTAAGAAATCTGAATTTAAATAGAGTGCTATTAATGCTAAAAAAATTTGCTTTGTCTGAAAAACTCTCACTTCCTTCCAAAAAAAATAAGTGATCTGAATAAACTTTTTTTGAGTAAGCAAAATCAAGTAAATATAAAATTTGTTGCTTTTTGTAATATTCTTACATTTCAGATTAGAAGTTTTTATTTTTTTCCAGCAAAAAACACATTTACCTGATATTACTCAAATGCTAACTTTATGCTAGCTTTTCTCAGTGTTTTTCGATTGAAGTGGTTCAGGAAAACTACCTTAACTGGTGAAGAAAGTCTTATTAAAGGGCAATGTCCCAATTTCACATCTGAAAGATAAAGAGAGATGAGAAATAAGAAAATCTGCATGAATCTGCGTGTATATATGCCTGTGGTAATGGTTTAGGGCTGCTGACGAGAGTGGCTGACTACTTTTTTCCGAGAGAACAGAGTGAGCAGGTTAATGAGAGCCAAAAAGATTGTCTAGATGAAAGTGATCTATCCTTTCAGATTAAATATGTTTTGAGAACTCTATGGTTCCACTGTTCCTCTTACTAAACTTTCTCTTCTGCTCGATTCCTCTATGTATTTGAACTTCAGGTCAGCAAGAGAAGGATTTTTATTTTCTCTGGTCTTCTTTTTGTTCTTGAGAATTTTGTTTTGCCTCTCCACAAGCTTATGTTCCCTGTAATTATATCTCTGGTGTAAAGACACATAATTTCATCTACCTTGATGTCACCCTCGGTCCACAAATTCATTTATATCACACAGATGCAGAGCTAATTTATAGTAGGTGTCACTTTGTAAAACAAAATGGACTCTTGGATATGTATGAACTACTTGAGTCTTATCTCTCCTTTGCAGGGACCTCTTATTTTCTCTTAAACCCTGAATTAAACAGAATCAATATTGCAGGTCTTAATTATATTATAGCACTCATTGTTCATCCACATCTATACATTCTGGTCCCACTCTTTTCCATCTGAAAAGAATTTCTAATCTTATGCGATATAAAGGCAGGGTACCAAGGTACAGTATAGCTTCCAGACTGCCAGAGACAGGGACTCGACAGGGACTCTTCCATCTGGGAAAGACAACTGAGAAGAGATGTGATAAGGACTTCTTAAATCATGAGTGGTATGAAGAAAGATACCAAGGGATATTTTCCTTATTCTCGTATGACAAGAATTAGAAGGCCTCAAAAGAAAACGTCAAAATGACAGATTCAAAATAAGGAAATGCAATTTCACATGCCACAGTGATAAAAGCTAACAAAACATGGTAATGTTACCTGTAGCTAAGAAGAAGATTGCTGTGAGCTTGGAGGATTTCACCCTGAAAGGCATCACTGTATGCTTTTTGTATTATAGTATTTCTAGCCTTTCACTACGAGCCACTGTTTGAGACAAGGAACTGCCTGGATGGATTTTGGGTGTGATCCAGTAGGACAATTTGAATGCTCTTAAGTCTACAGAGCAAAAGCATGTAACTTTTCAACACAGGCCCCAGAGTTTTAAATGTTATTTTAAAAATATGAGCCAACATACCCTTAAAATATAAAGCTGTTAGGATGCTACTCTCATTTAAGATTTCACAAACTTTATTTACAAGTTTGGTGAGTATGCAATGCTTTTAATTCTCACTTCATATATCAATGCTGGAAATTTTATATCTAAGAACTCTACTAATATTGCTATAGTTCAAGGAGCTGGAATCTCTGGACATCTAGTCTAAGAGGTTTAAAGGGGCATGGATAAATTGGAAGTAATGGGAGTTTAGATAAGTTCTCTGACCAAAAGCTATCTCCATTTCTCAACTGTGCAAGGGTACTATACTACATTAAATAGTATTATTAAGAAATCATGGTGTCCATCTAAATGAGAAAAGCGTTAAGAATTGAATAGTTTTACTTATGCAGAACAATAAACATATCTGACAGAATCAGAACAAGAAACTTTCAGTTTATAATATAATTTAGGTTAGGAGGGACATTTTGAGGTCATCTGGCCCTGCCCTTTGTTTAAAACAGGGCAAACTTCAAAGATAGATGAGGTTACTGTATTTGTCAGCCATTCGAAAACAGAAATCTTACCCTCAGACTTTAATATGAAAAATCCTAGTGTGAACAATTGGAGAAAGAGTTCAGAGAGTTTTTTTATCATTATTATTACTCTTAAGAGAGATTCTCAATACGTCTTTTCACTAGAATAAGATGACTGAACTGAAGGAGAACAAAAACAAAAAGTCTGAACAAGTAAGGGATACAGAATAGTACCCAAAACCTTTCAGTTTTTGGCAAAGAAACTGTGGCAGGGAATTATATGGAGATGTTCTTTAGGTTTTCCACTGATCTATAGCACTCTTGCCCCTTTTATTGATGCTTATGAAAATCCACTGCAAAGCTGGCATGTTCCTTGCTTTAACTGTTACATGGTCCCTGGACAGTTAAACTGTAAACCGAAGTGCCCAGAAGGTTGGAGTGTCAGGGTCAATGTACTTACGTTAGTATATTTGATGTTGGTCTTAGGGGCAAGGGTATTTGGGATACAAGCCAAGTATTCCACGATAAAAGCATCATCAGACTGTGCTTTGCCAGAAGGTTCTGTGGAGGTCACAGGTAGAAGCAGCAGCCAAATATTACCTCAAAGTACATAAGTATAAATATTACATATGATAATAATCTGGTGACCATCAGCAACAGAGCTCCATCAAGTCTTTAACAAACTTTTACCAAATTCTCACTACCTTATTTTAATAACATTTTTATTTCAAATACAGGAAATAACTTATCAGTGAATCGCATTTTCATTAAGAGGCTGAAATTACAAATGTTTAGACATCGACATTACAAAGAATTTCAAATGTGAACATTCTTTCTTTAAAAGATAGTCAAAAAAATCCATGATTTTTATGCATGTTACCTTGACATTCTGTGATTCTGTGTTAACGAAGGTACGCTTCAGAAGACAGAGACAAGTTGTTTCTAACAGTTGGCACAATATAGTTTGAAAAGCACTCTGGGACATTGTGGAGAGGGTGGGGTCAAAAGTAAAACGTACTTCAGAAGTTATAGATATTCTCATGAATTACATATAAACAATGAGTTCAGATGACTCTTAAAAACCATACAAATTAAAAAAAATTATAGCTTCCAAGGCAGAACTTAGTATGTGCCCCATTCCCATCTCCAAATTCTAGTTTATTACACCTTGAAATGGTCTCTAGCTTTCAAAACGTGCTTTATTATATCGGATGAAAATTTAATTTATATTCCTCAAAGAAAACTAGCAGATGACCATATCATTATTCATTTTAATTTTTCAGATTAGTGTAAAAAATAGCAAGACTAAATACTAGCAAGATGCAATAACAAGCAGAAGGCTGGAATATAATGATATAAATGTTCAGATTTAAGAAGGAAGAGAGTCAACTTTTGATTCACTAAAATAAGTTTAACAAACCTGAAACTTGTAGAATGGACCATAAAATTTTCTTTAAGTCTCACAACAGGAAACCACAATCTGTACCACATTAAAAAATAGTATTTCTCAAAATTGCTATACATTCAATTAAATTGCATCCATTTCCAATTTTATCTTTTCAGAGCATTAATTTAGACTATTTCTATTGAATATTTTCAAAAATAAAACTATTTGTTCAAAAATTGTAGTTGTTCAAAATGTTGTCAATTCAAAACAAAAACATATGGTGGGGTGCTTTCCCTTTGTTTAATCACCCCTGTTTCCCAGCCTAAAGAAGGCTTATCAGTATTGCAAGAATTACACTTCACACTTATTTTTCTAACTTCTGACAAAATATCTTGATTCATTTGTAGATGCTAAGGACTGAAGTGACTACAATTACATTCTAGTCTGCCTCTCTGCAAAATTGGGCCAGATAATTTCACCCAGTTCTTTCCAAATCAAGACAAATAATCTGTGCTGAACTACAGCATTCCTTTTAGAGAAACAGCCACTCATAATTTTAATATTGCCAAGAAATGAAGAATACACTATATTCTTTGATTAACTATTGCAATCACTAATTATGCTTTTCATTGATGTATACAATTTATGTCAAATTTGAATTTAACAAATTCAAACTTTTCCACTTTTGAACATACATATTTTTACATAAATTCAGAGAGTAAGTAAAGATGCTTAACAAAATGTGGAAAAACAAATACAACTCTCCTATAGGTCAGATAGACTATAACAAATCAAAGGCTACTTCTCTTTGATACCATAATGACACTGAGGTAACATGTTGAAAGCCATTTTAACTAAAAAGAAAAAATGTATTTTATGAAATACGAGAAAAGTAGTATGAATAAGGAATAAATCAAAAGGAAATTTGTTTTGAATTGTACCAATATACCATGGCATGCAGTGCTTTTATGTTGGCCATTTTCTCTGAACAGCTCCTTTAGCCAGATGACAGTTCACTTAATCCACCCGGAGCTTCAGATTTTAACTCTCATCCAACTTTCACAGTCAGGTGATCTGAAGAACCAGCTGATGTCTATGCCATCCGAAAGATACTGACAGACTTAAATCTCTAATACTCCAAATATCTTCTCTATTAGTATCAACTCTGCACTGCAATATAGAATTACAATAATATAAATATATGCAGGAAAAACTTAATTCCTTATTTCAGACCCTCAAGACATTCTTTACATGCACATCATAGTAGTGATACACAAGTAATCTCTGAATCTCAGAAAGTTTTCCTCAGAACTTTATATCATATGTATACAGAGGAATAAAAGACACAGCAATCTCAACCATCATCCAGTTCCTTCTTCACTCAAAATTCAGACGGCAAAATGCTAAACTCTGGGAAAGGGAGCAGGCTGTAAAAATGCTCTGTACAGAACAACCGAAAAATCTAACTCACTGAACTCTATTGATTTTTTTTAAAAGTATGTGTACATATAGACTTTTCTCAATTGATTAGCAAGAACGTTGGTCCTTCAAGGAGCAGGAAATTGGAATTCATGTCAATGTTAATTATAAAATTACTCTACTTGTATGTTTTGTCCTTATACAGCCAACTGCTCATATGATAAGTAAAAATATGTACTGAAAAGCAAAAAGCTGCCTTGCAAATATCCTAAATTGGGAACATACAAAAGTATGCTTTGGAAGCAGTTTAACCCCTTTTTCTCTGTCAGCTGTCATATGAATTTGTACATTTAATTTGCTAATATCATAGCTTAGACAAATACAGTCTGAAATTTAATTTGATTCTCCCTAGAAGAAAACTGAGTTCATCTTAGCTCTGCTGCCAAAAAAATAAATAGCATAGCTAATTACTGAGGATCTGCAAATAGGCTTTTAGGTAAATGTGATAAAAAGAGTTCTATAAGATATTAAGTTTGCTTCTCTTGGAAAGAAATAAGGCTTTGGAAAAAAACAAACAGATGTGTACTGATCAGAATGAAAATTCAAGGACATTTTGGCCTAAGAAGATGCTGCAAATTCTTTATTAGTGTGTCCACATGGAGTATAGTGAATGTAAAGTTTTTATTCCCCATAAATAATGAAACAATACCTACAGAGATGATGCACTTATTTTAATTGAGGTTCTAGCAATACTGAAAGAACAAAGTTTTAAGTTTCAGGAGGGAGGATTTTCCTGAAAAGAAAATAAAAATAAGTCAGCCCTTCAAAAAACTCTTTAGAAAGAGGAATAAATAATATGCAGAAAACAAAATGCCCTGATTTGGTGAACAGCAAATCAAGAATACCACTTTTATCTTAAAAGTAATAACGTCTTCCACAATAATGGAAGATGACACAATAGTAACAAAATGCTGTCTCAGTTCACAAATTGTTATGGTGTCCTCAGAAAAAAAACACTTTTATCCTGTGTACATTTTCATATCAGAAAGCTTCCTATTCTGCAGTAGGGAACACGTGAAAATTAGATGGTAATTTTAAACATATTTGGATGAACTGGAGACTTTCATACTGAATATATACTAAGTCTATGATCTCTCCCAAGAGATAATAAACTATCAGACTAATTCAATCAGTGATGCACCAGCCCAAAACAGATTTCTGCAAACCACAAACAATTTGACCTCACATATATGTGTTTATATACAAATAGCTATTACTCTGCCCACCATGATATGGACTAATCTTCCAGATAGAAACAATGGAAGTCTTGAATGGCATCCCTGTTGTTCTTCATGCTAGAACATTTAAATGGTGTTTGGAATCCATTAGTAATCAGCAGGCTTTCAACACTGTCTCCCACAATATTCTTGTATACAAGTTAAGAAGTTACGGTTTGGATATATGGACAAATAGATGGATAAAAAACTGGTTGGACAGTCAGGCTCAGCGGGTAGTGGTAAATGGGTCAAGCTATATCTGGAAGCCACTTACAAGTGGAGTATCACAGGACAGAGGAATGGATCAACATGAACCTTATGATGTTCAACGAAGACATTGCCAAGTCCTGCATCTAGGAAGGAAGAACCCCTTGCACTGATACAGGCTGGGGACTGACTGCCTGGGGAGCAGCTCTGCTGGAAAGGACGTGGGGCTCTTGCCAAACAGGGAACTGAGCATGAGCCAGCAGTGTGCTCTGGCAGCAAAGGTGGCCAACAGCATCCCGACTGTATTAAGAGGAGCATGGCCAGTAGATTGAGGGAAGTGATTATCTCCCTTTGCTCAGCACTTGTTAGATGACCTCCAGAATACTGATCCTTCCCAGGACAATACATTGATAAACTGAAGTGAGTTCAGTGGAATGCCACTAAGATTGTCAGGGGGCCGAAGCACATGTCCTGTGATGGATGATGGATACTGAAGTTGAAGCAAGAGTGGTTTTGACCAGATATATGGAAAAACTTTTTCACCATGAGGCCACTCAAGCACTGGAACAGGCTGCCCAGAGAGGTTATGAAATCTCCATCCTTGGAAATTTTCAAGACCAGACTGGATAAAGTATGACTCATAGCTGACCTTGCTCTGAGCAGGAGGTTGGCCTTTTCAAGTCCCTTCTAACCTGAACTATTCTATGACTTTATGTTAATCCTTTATTTTGAAATTGATCTACTTGTGTGTCTCTAGATCTTCTAAAGATATGTCATGACAGGCATCAGCAGAACATTTCTACATAGATATTATTTCCATTCACTCACTTTCATGGGAAGAAATCTTTTCATTGGAATTTTTACTAAAAATACTCTGCACTATGGTTTTGGATTGTCTACTGACTTGAACAATACCTGAAATGGTCTTATATATAATCTGTCAAATAACATTACGAATATGCAAGCCATCACAGGTCCCAGGAGACTAGTTAGACTTTTGTAAGCATTCAACTATATACCCTAGACATTTTGATTAAGACTCTACAAAGATACAAAAAGAAAAGTGTTCTGAGTTTTTCAATCACACGATGTTGAAGAATATCTGTCAATGTTGGAGGCTTGCCTTTGATGACAATATTTCGCCATCCTCTTGTATATTAGTACTTCATCAAACTCAGAACAGAAGTACTTATTCACTAAGTCTGCCTTTTTGTAAAGGAGAGACATACTTCCTTAGAAGATTTTTTTTTGTTATGTGACTTTTGAAGGCAGAAGGACAACACTGAATCTTTGAAAATACCCCAGCCTAATGAGCTTAACAGAAGGATTTCTCTTATTCTTTAGGGGCTTTTTTGTTTTTCAGAACATCCTTTCAATAAACTATGATTTCATTTTGCAGCAGAAAACTGTAGCTTCTGGAAAGGGAGCACAAAACTATTTGTACTTTTCCAGCTAAGCCTGATTCTGCCCTGGTCTTTAGTTATATTTCAGTCCACTAGTTGAAAGCTATACTAAACAAGCATTCTAAGAAATGTAAATCTTCACAGTATATGTATGTGTGTGTGTGTATATGTGTGTGTGTATGTGTGTTTGTGTATGCAAAAGGTTTAAATAATCTTTATTAACCTTATCCTGTACTTCAGTTTTCTATCTTCATAGCAATTGCTAGAATTAATTTACCTTAATAATTCAAAGTACCCATTAGTGTCTTGATGTATTCTTTTATCTCCAACAAGCTGGAAAGAAAAGTTTGATTAGAAACTGTCAAAACATTACTTCAGAAAATAGTACAGCAAGATATGTTTTACAAAGTGACACCTACTATAAATTAGCTCTGCATCTGTGTGATATAAATGAATTTGTGGACCGAGGGTGACATCAAGGTAGATGAAATTATGTGTCTTTACACCAGAGATATAATTACAGGGAACATAAGCTTGTGGAGAGGCAAAACAAAATTCTCAAGAACAAAAAGAAGACCAGAGAAAATAAAAATCCTTCTCTTGCTGACCTGAAGTTCAAATACATAGAGGAATCGAGCAGAAGAGAAAGTTTAGTAAGAGGAACAGTGGAACCATAGAGTTCTCAAAACATATTTAATCTGAAAGGATAGATCACTTTCATCTAGACAATCTTTTTGGCTCTCATTAACCTGCTCACTCTGTTCTCTCGGAAAAAAGTAGCCAGCCACTCTCGTCAGCAGCCCTAAACCATTACCACAGGCATATATACACGCAGATTCATGCAGATTTTCTTATTTCTCATCTCTCTTTATCTTTCAGATGTGAAATTGGGACATTGCCCTTTAATAAGACTTTCTTCACCAGTTAAGGTAGTTTTCCTGAACCACTTCAATCGAAAAACACTGAGAAAAGCTAGCATAAAGTTAGCATTTGAGTAATATCAGGTAAATGTGTTTTTTGCTGGAAAAAAATAAAAACTTCTAATCTGAAATGTAAGAATATTACAAAAAGCAACAAATTTTATATTTACTTGATTTTGCTTACTCAAAAAAAGTTTATTCAGATCACTTATTTTTTTTGGAAGGAAGTGAGAGTTTTTCAGACAAAGCAAATTTTTTTAGCATTAATAGCACTCTATTTAAATTCAGATTTCTTAGCTTACCACAGAGAATTAAGACCCGAGGACAGAAAAATCAACCAGTACGTATATGGGAAGGCAAAATATATCCTAGGCCATCTCAGTCCAGTTTCTTCCTATTGCTGGTAACATGCTACATAAAATTTCCAATCCCTAGAGCTACACGGTTTTATTGAGATTTTTCTATTCTTGTGTCACTTCCTAACGGTCCAATATGTCGTGGCTTTCAGACCACAGCCAAAGCAAGGTAAAAATACTCAGTTTCTCCCAAGCTATTACCTCCCCCCCCCCCCCCCCACTCCCCTCCAGCAAGCTCATGTATGTATTCACAATTAATGAATGTACAAACAGAATCCATTTGGTCCATATAGTTTTCAACATATACTTCAGATCCTTGTTTCTTTTTATCTCAGTTCCTCAGAGATGAGTTTAAGCACTATGGAAACTTGCCTTTGTAAGAATTACAATCCTTTCCTCTGAAAAAATCAAAAGACTTCTCATTCTTCTTCCATATATGAGACAGTATTTCAATAATTTCTTGCTATCTTAAAAGAAGCCGTGGAAAATACATTTCTTTCTTTAGTTTTATCACTACAGGACTAAAAATTTATAATAGTGGAATCCTAAATGAAGACTAAGGGTCAATTCCGTTTTTTACTTGGATTTTTTTTTTTTTTCTGGAGAAATTGATCCTCCTACCAATGATTATTATACAAATTAGCAAAGACTTGAGGTAAGAGATTAATCCAGTCTAGACCAATTATATGACTCTGTCCTCTTGAGGTCTCGTTTCTCCTGAGGCATCCAAGCCTTACGCTTTATTAGAGAATCCTTCTTCTCAAAACTCATGCAAAGCAATATAATAACTGGCATTACGACCCACCATTAAATAATGGAGAGAAGAGCTAGGACAACACATTTAATCCAGCTGCCTTGTATGCAAAATGCCCTCACAGAAAAGACATAGGAATTCTTCTAGGCTCAACTTTTAAACCTCTCTTCTGTTTAAGAATGAAATTGCATGGTTTTGTTTATTTACTTTTAGGCTGAAGCTACATTCAAGCACTAGATGTAAGAGACGAAAAGAGTAGAGCTCTGTTTTTGCAAAAATTACAACGTGCATCCTCTGTGAAAAGTACTTCATAGGCTTTTTGCAGTAGCTGTCCTCGCTATGGTGGATTGTGATTTTTTTTTTTTTTTAGGTTGCGAATCTTCACTCGAAGTCGTTCCTATAAATCCTATCTAGCATAATAATATGTTTAGTTCAGTGTATATGGCTAAATCTGCATTGTTTTCAAGTAAGGATTGGAACCTGTGCTTAAATTCAATGTCATCTTCTGTTTGTACTTGATGCCAGCTCAAAGTCTGGTTTGGGAAGAGGAGAGGTGGCTAAGACACAGAGACATGTAGGAAAGAGAGAGGGGGGAAGAAAATGGCACAGTGCAGAGTAAAGAAATGGAGGGGAAGATCAGAGGAGTAGAAGTGAGAAGAAAAGAAAAAAGTGAGAAAACAATGTATAGGCTACAGGGTGGGACAAATATGATATTAAGAAATTATGCATTGAACAGGATCAGTGACACAGTTTTAAAAATAATTAATATAAACATAGATTGAAGGGGTTTCATTTGCTTTATAAACCTTCACAGAATCACAGAATGGTGGAGGTTGGAAGGGATCTCTGGAGATCATCTCGCCCAACCTCCCTGCTCAAGCACGGCCACCTAGAGCACATTACCCAGGAGTGTGTCCAGACGGCTTTTGAACGTCTCCAAGCACGGAGACTCCACAACCTCGCTGGAACACCTGCTCCAGGGCCCAGTCACCCTCACAGGAAAGAACTTTTTCCTCATGTCCAGACGGAACTTCCTGTGTTTCGCTTTGTGCCCGTTGCCTCTCGGCCTATCGCTGGCCACCACTGAGCAGAGTCTGGCCCCATCCTCTTGGCACTCTCCCTGCAGGAACTTATACACATTGATCAGCTCCCCCCCGAGCCTTCTCTTCTCAGCTCTCTCAGCCTTTCCTCACAGGAGAGATGCTCCACTCCCTTCGTCGTCTTAGGAGCCCTTCGCTGGACTCTCTCCAGGAGCTCCATTCTCTCTCGTCCTGGGGAGCCCAGAACTGGACACAGTACTCCAGGTGTGACCTCACCAGGACTCAGCGGAGAGGCGGGATCACCTCCCTCCACCTGCTGGCAATGCTCCTCCTAACGCAGCCCACGATACCATTCGCCTTCTTGGCCACAAGGACACACGGCTGGCTCACGGTCAACTTGTTGTCCACCAGCACTCCCAGGTCCTTCTCCGCAGAGCTGCTTTCCAGCAGGTCAACCCCCCAGCCTGTCCTGGTGCCTGGGGTTATTCCTCCCCGGGGGGCAGGACCCTGCACTTGCCTCGGTGGAACTCCAGGAGGTGCCTCTCTGCCCATCTCTCCAGCCTGTCCGGGTCCCTCTGAATGGCAGCACAGCCCTCGGGTGTGCCAGCCGCTCCTCCCGGCTCGGTGTCATCAGCAAATTTGCTGAGGAGGCGCTCTATCCCTCCATCCAAGTCACTGAGGAATGAGTTAAACAACACGGGACCCGCTATTGTCCCCTGGGGCACCCCGCTAGCTACAGGCTTCCAGTTAGACTCTGCACCACTGATCGCAAGCCTCTGAGCTCTGCCATTCAGCCAGTTCTCAATCCGTCTCATCGTCCGCTCATCCAGCCCACACTTCCTGAGCTTGCCTACGAGGATGTTATGGGAGACAGCGTCAAAAGCCTTGCTGAAGTTAAGGAGGACAGCAACCCCCGCTCTCCCCTCATCTACCCAGACAGCCATTCCACCCCAGAAGGCTTCCAATTGGTTGGTTAAGCATGATTTCCCCTTTGTGAAGCCATGCTGGCTCCTCCTCATCACCTTCTGGTCCTTCACACGCATGGAGTTGGCCTCCAGGATGAGCTGTTCCATCACCTTTCCAGGGATTGAGGTAAGGCTGACTGGCCTGTAGTTCCCTGGGTCCTCCGTCCTTGTCCTTTTTGAAGACTGGGGTGGCGTTTGCTTTCTTCCAGGCCTCAGGCACCTCTGCTGATCACCATGACCTTTTAAAGATGATGGGGAGTGGCCTAGCAATGACGTTCACCAGCTCCCTCAGCATTTGTGGGTGCATCCCGTCGGGGCCCATGGACTTGTGGATGTCGAGTTTGCCTAAACGATCTCTAACCCGATCCTCCTCCACCAAGGGCAAGTCTTCCTTTCCCCGGACTTTCTCCCTGGTCTCCAGGGTCTGGGATTCCTGAGGGCCAATCTTAGCAGTGAGGGCTGAAGCAAAGACGACATTCAGTATCTCTGCCTTCTCTGGGCTTCTCTGTGCCCTCTGTTGCCAGGGTCCCTGCCCCATTCAGTAGTGGGCCCGCGTTTTCCCTAGTTTTCCTTTTGTTAATGATGTGTTTGAAGAATCCCTTCTCCTGTGTCCTTGACACCCTAGCCAGGTTTAATTCCAAGCGGGCCTTGACCTTCCTCGTCACATTTCTGCATGCTCTGACAACGTCCCTATATTCATCCCAAGTGGCCTGTCCCTGCTTCCACCTCCTGTACACTTCCTTCTTCTGTGTGAGTTTTTCCAGGAGTTCCTTGTTCATCCATGCAGGTCTCCTGCTCCCTTTGCTCAACTTCTTGCCCTTAGGGAGGCACGGTTTTTGAGCCTGGAGGAAGCGATCCTTGCATATTAACCAGCTCTCTTGGCTCCCCTTCCTCCTAGGGCCTGATGCCACGGGATCCTTCCAAGAAGGTCCCTGAGGAGGCCTCTCCTGAAGTCCAGGGTTATTGCCCTGTTCTTTGCCCTGCTTCCTCCTCGCAGGATCCTGAACTCTACCATCTCATGGTCACTGCAGCCAAGGTCACTGCAACCTTCACACCTCCAGCCTTCCTTGTTTGTTAGTACAAGGTCCAGCAGCACACCTCTCCTTGTTGGCTCCTCCATCACCTGAGTCAGAAAGTTATCATCAGTGGTCTCCAGCAACCTCCTGGATTATTTGTGCCTTGCTGTGTTGTTCCTCCAGCAGATGTCAGGGTGGTTGAAGTCCCCCATGAGAACCAGGGCCTGTGATCATGAGTCTGCTTCCAGCTGTCTGTAAAAGGCCTCATCTACTTCCTCCTCCTGTTCAGGTGGCTTGTAGCAACCACCCACAACAGTTGCACCCATGTTAGGCTGCCCTTTAGTCCTTACCCATAAGCTCTCAACCCACTCATCGTCCACCCCGAGGCGGAGCTTCATACATTCCACATGTTCTCTCACATAAAGGGCAACTCCACCACCTCACCTTCCTGGCCTGCCTTTCCTGAAAAGCATGTAGCCATTCATGACAACATTCCAGCCATGCAAGCTCTCCCACCATGTCTCTGTAACTGCAGTGAGATCAAAGCCCTGCGACTGCGCAGAGTTCTCTAACCCTTCCTGTTTATTCCCCATGCTGCGTGCAGTGGTGTACAAGCACTTCAGAGAGGTATTCGAGCATGCCGGTTTCCCAGAAGGGGTGCGCTAGGGTACCCCACAGTCATGTCTTGTCGGCACTTCCTTGGCTGCATGCACTTGCTGCACGTATCCCCGCTTGAGCAGTTTTGCTGACTGCACGGTCTCTGTAACTCTCCCCTTCCCCGCTCTTTCCTAGTTTAAAGCCCTCCTTACCAGGCTGGCCAGTCTGACGCGTGTCTGACACACGTGCCCTGCTTGGTGAGGCGGATCCCGTCTCTCCCAGTCAGTTGTTGATCTTCAGACAGGGTCCCATGGTCATAGAAACCAAAACCCTGCTGCCAACACCAGTGGTGCAGCCAGTTGTTTATCTGGAGAATCCGTCTACTCCTCCTCTCATCCTTCACCCTACCTGGCAGGATCAAGGAAAAACAGCCTGGGCCTCCACACCCCTGACCACCATCCCCAGAGCTCTGAAATCCCATTTGATAGTTTCCAAGTTGCCCTTGGTATCGTTGGTGCCCACATGGAAGAGTAGAAGGGGGTAATCGTCAGACGTGTGGACAAGCCTCGGTAGTCTTTCCCTGACGTCTCTGATCTGAGCCCCCAGCAGGCAACAAACCCCTCTGGCCAAGCGGTTTTCCCTAGTCGGCACATGAGTGCCTCTGTCCCCGGCAGCAGGGAGTCACCCAGAACAATTACTCACCGCTTCTTCCAGGTGATCCTGTATGGCACAGGGCTCACTGGCTCAGTTGCTTCACTTGAAGCCATGCCTAGCTCCTCCTCAGCTTGAAGGGCACTGAACCTGTTCATCAACTGCAAGTCTTCAGGAGCAGCAAGAGCCTTTCTCCTCACAGAAGGAGTGACTAGTCTCCAGCCTTCATCTTCTACACGCTTATGAGTTATTGCTTTGGTGTCCTAGTGCCTTGAAGATCTTTATGATCCCAAAGCTACATGGCTGCTTTAACTTCTTCATGTTCTGCATATTTACTAAATTATGTGATGTAAGGATGCACTAACTTAAGAGTTAGCATTTCGTTTTTATTTATGCTGAAAAACATGCACCTATGTTATTTACATTATTCTTATGTTTTAGTGCAAAACTGGAGTGTGATGCTATTCAGTTCATTTCTATAGGGTGCTGAATACTTTTTGATGATGCCATCAAAGATGCCTTGACCAGAAAGTTAATCTAAGAATCTGAAGGTATGGCTTTCAGTTATTGATGAACACATTATCTGTAAGAGCTAGTTATCTTTCTAAGATAGATTAATGTTGGATGTTTTTGATTGGAGTAGTGTGTGTTACTTTTAGAACAATGTCTTCCAAGCAGTCTTCAGGAGAAGAATATATTTTTGTAAATTAAAAATGCAGTTTTATATTAAAAAGCTTTTGCTTCTTGAGTGAGGTTCTAATCAGAGTAACAGTAAGTTCAGATTTCCTTATATCCTTAGAATTTAAACATCCACTGATTGGACTATATGTGTCAGTTATAGCATCTGCACTTAGAAATCTTTAAATAGCTTCATGGAAATAAAAACTTCTTCTTATAAAATTACAGCAAATGAAATAAAACCCCTATGCATTTCACAAATACTGAGCTACATCGTATGTATAAATTCATATGATATGTCTCTAATCATGTATTTACTGAATATATTCAGATGTAGAGATGTGCATGTTAAAAGTATTCCAAAGTAACCACTGTAAACTAGAAAGCAATTCTCAGGAGAAAAAAGACGCTTTGGGGAGATTGAGGGTTTATCCTTTACATTCTTGAATATCATCTACCATGTAGATAGGATTCTGCTATAATAGAAAGTATAATTGCTATGATTTTGATTGACATCTTGGATGCTCCTGTGAAATACAAAATAGATAATGATGGTGATAGGGACCTTGAAAAATTCTAATAGAATTAAGGTTAGAATTAAGTACTGAATCTTCAAGGATAATAGACTATTTAACCACTTAAAACTCAAGTTGTGATTTGATTTTAAAAGTTTGAATTCTGCAGTTTATACAGTAAGGTAAAAATACTCTGATGAATGTTTCCTCTTTATACTGCTAAACAAATTCTGGCAGGGCTGACTTCTATCGCTAGCTTAATTTTGTCTGTGAAATATCCCAGACCACAGAGCAAGTAGTTCTGAAATTTTCCCCAATAGAGAAATACTTTGGAACACCTGGAAACCTCATTTCCTTCTTGTAATATTCCATAATATTTTCTGAGAGAGTACGTAGACATTGTCTGGTTTGCTTGAACCTTGATTTAATAGCATAGAATTTAAGGACTATGTAGTGAACAGTTGCATTACAGATAGTTTGAATTGACTTTGCAGCTATTAATCAAGTCTCATGAAAAAAGGAGCTTTATAAAAGGGAGTCAGAGTATTAAATAGAAGGAATATCATGAAATAAAATTGGTATGCTTATGCAAATGACCTAGCTATGACTTCATGATTTGTAATGGTATTCAGTTTGGCAGTGTTTACACTTGTTAATGACTTCCTTTATGAGTGATAATTGATCTGGCTCATTATCATATTAAATCCTTGATCATATGTCATTAGTTGGGAATGTAATAAATGGTCTATTTGATTTTTAGTGTAATGAACTAATTAGACTAATTAAAATCAATATGTGTGCCAATATTAGACTTTGAATCCAAGTGCTGCTGCTGTCAGCTGGCTAAAAATCAGCAACTCAGTAAAAAAGTGGCCTAATGCTGATTTATGAGCACTTGATGAACGTGAGGTAGAATAAATTGCTTGTAGTGGTAGAAACAGCATTAGTGAAGTGCAAGATACTAAGTGCATTGTAAGGTCAGCAATAAGGACATACTTACATGTGTAGTTATGTGGCACCTTTAAACCTTCCTAGTAGATTAGATCATCCCACAGAAATTATTCAGTTTATTGTAAAGCGTATTAATCTATAGTCATTTATAGATATAATATGCTATTTTTGTGTGTCTATATGTATACACAATATGTTGGTGTCTGGGTGTGTGCATATGTGTTTATGTATATTAACATATTTTTTAAATTTTGCATTTTGTACTGCACTTTTATTTTTGTAGTAGTCTATAAATACAACAAATAGGTAGCACCTTTCAATTTAGTAATCTGCTGTTACTACAATGTCTTATTCAACCACAATATCAGTTTTATCTTTATGAGGCTTGTATTTGTAAAACCTAGAAGAGACAGGAATACACCCTGTAACTCTGTAATGGCCTTATGGAGAAGAAGGGACTGGCTACTGGAAAAAGAAGGGAATATTATTGTAAAATTCGGGATCTTGTTAGTATAAGCAACAAAACATTAGTGAAAATTCTTCTCACTCCAAGAAGAGATGCAAGGTGATGGGGAGAAATATGACACATTGTTATCTTCAATAAGAATCCTGCTCAGAGAAAAATTGTTTTTGGAGCTCTTTTTGAAGCTTTTTGGAGCTTGTTTTTGAAGCTCTTTTTGGAGCTTCTGATATTTTCAAAATGAAGTATAATGTATCTACTGGTATATGTTAGACAGATCCGTCTTAATTTTGCCAGTCTTTCAGTATTGATTTTGTAGTAATTGTATGTTTATTTTGTCATTAAGAAAACTCAAAGGCTATTTGATTTCTTTTTTATTTGTTGTTTTTGATTTCATTTTGGTTTTGATGGGGTACAAACAGACATTCAGAATTAGGGAGGTCCCCATCCTTTTCTCCCCTCTCTCCCACTACACACTTGCTTGCACAGGATGATACTGAAGAGAATATAGAATGGCAGAGGATAATTTGGTACATTAATTCTTATGCCTTCAGGCTATCATTTAACATTATTGAGTTGTCATTGCCCCAATCAGTAAAGCGGAATAAATGATATACACCTAACTTGTAACTAAATAATGCTAATGCTAAGTACAAAAAAAAAAAAGTAAATGAGAGGAAATAATAGAATCTTATGGCTACCAGGCTTAGACTTAATCTACTAGATCATGTGGCTTTCGAGCAAGTACAACTTCTACTTAATTCAGTGGGTGTTCAGACACTCTAAATTTTAAGCTTTGTAGGCATAATCCCTTAATCATCTGACCTAATTTTGAGGATGAATATTTCAAAATAGTGGTAACTTATTTATAAGGATTTCAGAAATGTATGATTTGGAATAGGTGTCAGCTCTAATTTAAACAAGTGCTTGAAGAAAATCTACAGTGTTAATGTGGACTTAAATTAATGGTCACCATTGAAATTTCTTTTTTTCTTCAACTTATAGACAGAAAAGAAGGTTTCATATTATGAACATGTACTGTACAGTGAGGATTACATCCTTTAAAATGGTTCACCTTTTTAATAGTTGCTGTTAGGCACAAAATTCTGGCACAGTTCTTGTGTTTAGTAAAGATAATTACCAATTGTCAGATAAAGTAAAATCAGTAATTACTAATAGGAATTGCTTGACTAATCATCATTGCACATGCTATTTAAAATTCTGGTCTTTGGATGAGATCTGAAAAGAAGCTTGAAAATTATATGTGGTAATCTACATATGGCAGACTATTTATTGGTCAGCAACTTCTTTCCAGTTAGAGCAATGTACACTGTCTCAGATATGGTGAACATACATTGCAACAACAGACTGTACTTTGGGGAGTATATGCAGCTTGAATCACAAAGTACTTTGTTTTGTGCCTGAAGCAGTATACCCTGAGAACATAAATGAGATCCTTTATGGCTCCGATGCATTCAGTATGCATATTATCAACCCTCTGATTCAAAGCACATAACCAAAGTCCTTGATTCATATAAACGTATAAATGCCCTGAGGACAATGTGGATTTGAAACATCTGACAGGCGTTTGTGAGGTGGCACAAGTTCAAGTACCTTTGTTAGCAACAAAGGGGGGGAAAAAAGCTTTTTCTAGGGTTTTCAAATCAATTTGTTGTCCTTCATTTACTAAAGTTGAGAAGGAAACTTGTTTAAAATGGGATGCCTGTCCATTGGTTTGATAACAACTCCATCTAATCATTCTTTTTATATGATAGAAACAGTTAATAAAAAGACATCTTATGTACAGTTTACACTGTGAATTTTGGCGCAGTAGAAGACAACAGAAATTTAACTCTGAAGGGTTTCACTGGGCTGCTAGCCAAGATGCCTATATATTACTGAATCATTACTTGCACTATTGCAAAGTTAAATGTCTAATTCTGAACTTTGAATTTTCTTTAAAGTACTTTTGTAGATAAGAAGTTACTATCTTTGATACCATTTTCTTTGATATTACTTTTTGCTATGATAAAAAGAAATGTTTCTGAGAACCTTTTTAAAATCATGATTACTTTAATTCTTTTTTGCTTTTAATAGTATTTCTCTTCATTTTTGAAATAATAATTCACTGACCTAAATCTTGAACCTAATGCGAGGATGTTTATCTAATTATAATAATTTCAGTATTCTTTTTTAGTTCATATATATGGCATGTTTTGCCCTTGCACAGTACCCTCCTTGTTGGAGAGACGGAAGATTTGCCTGGTCAGAATAAAAAGGATGGGAAAAGGGGTAAGAGCTGTATCAAAATGAGTCAGTGTTCCTCCCTCTTTGGCTGAGGGAGCTAGCTGTGAGGTTGATGCTTAAAGGGAAAAGGAGGAGGGCTTATTGGGTCCTGGCTCACCTGGAAACTAACTCATTTTGCCTCCTAAGCCATGCAAATCAGCAGTGACCAAACTAGTAGAAGGAAGATAAAAAGAAAGCAAAGATACTTGAAGTAACAGATGCTTTTTTGTTTGTTTGTTTTAGGGGGGAGGGAAGTGAGTTATCCAGTCAGATTTTCTGCCTTCATAGAATCAGGGAAACTTAAGCCATCAGGCTCAAATACTTATCACATTTTGTCTCAACTCAGGGAACACGTTGACTGTGAAGAGTCTTACCAAGTGAGTTCCAGTGCTTCCATATACCTCAAACCAGATCTAAGAGTTGTTGTGTCAGTCAGATGAACCATGGTTGAGGGCCTGCCCATTACAGAATACATGCTGATGGACCCTGAATTTTAGGAAGGACCTTTTGATCCAGTACCTTGGTCTCTGTCCAGCTTGCATGATAAATCAACAAGGGATTATAGTGTTTCCTAGCCACGGGATATAGAAAGCATCATATATAGGAACATAGTTTTATCAGAAATAAAGCTGTAGCCTGACACTTAAACCAGATTCATGCATCTGTGTCGTGCTTGTGTATATGAAGTAGTGAGAAGTTGACACTCTTTGTTAAATGTTAATTATAGTGTTTAAATCTTGTTCCTTGAGGATTATTTTGATATCTAAGAAAGTCTCACAAGCACCTCAAAACATTCCTTCAATTATTTAACACTTTACATATAGCAACCACAAATTTGAGCTACCGCTATGCTACCTTTGTACTATCCATCTGAAATTCCTCAGACTTATTGATAATCGTCTTCTAATCTGGACTTTGGAAATAGATAGTATCTGAACTGGTTATTGAATTAAATTCTAAGAAAACAGGCCGCTTTCTTAAAGTGTACAAAATATTATTTGCGGGTGCTGAAGAAATGAAGACCCTAAGTGAACAAAAAGAGACACTGCTTTTATGTTCAAGCACAACCAGTGCTTCATCAAAGCAGCAGTCAAGGCCCATTGGTGCAGACTGCCCTGTGTTCACAGTGTTCATTGCTAGTGCACTCTGGAGTGTACTATCTGCAGTGCACATTATTAAGGAACAAACCATAGCTCACCCACACACTGCTCTAGCACTGTATGCATACCTATTCCACCCTCTCACCTGCTCATAATTATTATTTTGAATAATAATCTAAACACAATTACATACTTTTAAAAAGGAAGCTATGCTGCTGCACACCTATAGAGACTGTCTAGAATTTTTATAAGTAAAAGTTTTCTGCTCTTTTCAGCTCTTTTTGCTGCTACTGCTACTTTGACTCTTCAGCGCAGAGACACTGTAGGGAAAATCTTACACTGATGTGTGGTTCCAGATGAGTACAGGTTTTAAGGGGGAGTTGTGCCTTTAAAGACCTATTACTCCTGTAGACCTTTAGTTCATGGTCCTTTGCCTCAGCTTCCTATTTCACAAATCAGTTTCACAGTCATAAATCAGGTTGGTCTGATGAGGAGACAGTAAAGATGTTTAGGTGACAACTATTCACCGTCAAAGTTTTCTGCTGAAATCTGTTGCACGTATTTTGGCACCAGCTCACAAAGATCAGGATGCTCATTTTTATGGATCATGGCAGTACTAAACTCCTAATCAGTTAGCAATCAATCAGAGATGGATCCACTGTAAGTATTCTGGTCACAGAGACCTGCGGTGCTGTGTTGCAGATCTCCTACTATCTATAGGGAGATGTGCCCAGACTGTGCAAATGAGGACCTCACAGGCTTTCAGCTTGGTCCTGAACTTGTGCAGTGTAGTGGTGCTTTGTCAGCCTGGCAGAGAGCACAAGCTTGCAGTCAGCCCAGTAATTAAGAGTGTGTCAAAACTGAGATCATGTAAGAGTCATTGCTGCTTTACTAACAATATCTCTGTATGTAAGCTGCCAGACTTCTCGTTCTAAATTTCTTGCAGTGGGCCTGGCTACTCCTGTGTCTAGCAGAACTTCAAACTGCCACAGAAGTAATATGTAAAGATATATAAATATACAATGCCATCTGCACGTGCAGGTTAATAGTTCGACAAATAACATCTGGGCTTTCATGGCTACAGTGACAGCTACCTGTAAGCACCATGTACACCATATCAGCAAGGTGTCCTAGTAAATTATTCTCGCATCCAGACAAAGCAGAAAAAAGACCTCCACCTATCCTAAACTTTCTTCTCACATTCCCAAAAGAAATAATACACTCCCAAAAGTAATGCTTGAGGCCTCCAACAGACATATCTCCTCACCAAATCAAACACAAGCAATAACTCAGTAAAGCTCCCTCACATGAAAAGGGGAAGTGAATCACGACTCATGTCTTTTGGCAAGACTGAAGTGCTTTGGACTGATAGCTACCCTCAGCTGTAAATTGTACTGTGGTCACTGAAGACAAGTTCTGCCTGTTGTAGAATAGTACTTTGGGTAGTTTATCCTTGATAGTTGTTAATAGTTTATAAAGATGGAGCTCCCATATCTGACAAGGTTGTGGTGTACATATTCTTATCAAAAACTGCTTTCCACAACATAACGGGTCTCAAATCTTCTGATATTTTAGTATACAAGTAAACTGATGAGTCACGAAAAGGGTTGAGCTGTCTCTAGAAAACTCCAATATTTCTAAAGACATAGCAAAACAAAATCTGGTAATTTGGTCTTTGTATTAAATACTATAATATGCTCTCCCCCTGAATAGTTCTCGTAACAAAAATATTTGTCTTTTTAGCACACATGAAGTCTATGTGAAACTCTGAATCCAGAAGAAGTGCAGTGAATGACTAGCAATCTGATGAAGTATATATAACATTTATTTATTCCTAAGATAACCCCTTCCCAAAGTTTGTAAACTAAATACCTATATGTAGAAAGTAAACTATTCTAAACCAGAACTGATCTAATATTAAAATATGAAAGCAATTACTTTCTTTTTAACATAGCATAAGCTATATATGAATTCAAACAAATCTAAAACAAAGGCATGTATTTCCTTTACTCTAACAGCCTATGCTAATTACAAACATCTCAAATATTAATGTATACCTGTCCTATGCACATGGACTGATAGGAAAAGTAACTTTGAGTGTAAATATGAATATATGAAATAGATATTCAGAGGAAAAAAAACTGATGTAAGTGGACACGTCTCACTGGTTTTGATTGATTTTTGTAATTTATAACTTCTACGTCTTACTTTTCTTGGTTCTAACCTTATATATATCCTTTTTAACATGCTCCATACAACAGGAACATCCTTTTTTTAGCATTTGTTATCAACGAATGGGCTTTAGCTTTCACAATGGAATACATTTGTTGTTAGCATCGGTTAAAAATAAGGCTAGATAATTGAAGTCCAAATGTGACATACTGCATTTTATATTGTTATTTTTTAACCAAGTTTAAGCCTGACTTTCAGTTTCTCTAGAAATTTTAAGAATGATGTTTTATAAGTTTGTATAAATTCAAGAAAAAATATGAATATTGCTCATATTTCTGTAAATCAAAAAGTTATGCTTTACTATGACACTGAGTAAATTTGCTATTTTTCCCTAGAAGCTCCTAGGAAAAGTTAAGTTAAATTCGGCAAGTTTTCTAGTTTACGGACTGTTTTGTTTACAGACATTAATATAATTGTACTAACAAATTGTAAAGCAAATATATATTCAAACTCTATTTGTAATAGCGTATATTTTTTTGTATTCAGCCATGATCATCTTTTTTATTTAAGAACATATTCTTATTGCTGAACTTATTGCTGAGCCATTCAGTTACATATGTAAGTATATCAGAGAAAAGAACTTTCAATTTTTTAGTTATTTCTAAGTAGCAGGTTTGTATTTTGATTGTTAACACTTTTATGAGAGAATCTTTTAAAGAAATACTAAAAAAGTACTCATTCTATCTTATGCAGCTATGAAGAACACAAGAGAGATCATTTCTCACAGTGCAGAAATGTAAGTTTTCTCACTGTATTTTTCAAATTTTTCAAAAATTGAGAGCCAAAGTATATTTTTTAAAATCAAAGAGAGATTTAAGTAACCAAAGCATAATTACTAGAATTAGCATTTGCATGAGAAATTATGATTCACACCACAAAATGTACTGGAATCTGTCATTCACATATTTTTGAAGTATAATGTTCTAGCTTTCCCAAAATTTGAAGTCTATACTACCTTAAATTGGTAATTCAAAATATTGGATGAGGCACCGAATGAATTTGGATACGTTCTGACTGTGGAAACCTTAATTGCTTTGCATACCATAATGCTAAAACGTTCAAAGAAATTGACATATATTGGACAAATAATGTGCAAAAATTGCTTTTGCGATAAGGATTTGAAGAATTGTGTTCGTATCTTACACTTTTCTTCAACCAAAGCTTTCATACTCCAGTGTACGAATATCCAGCGTAATGCTTTCTAATATGGCATGTCACCATATAACGTTCCTTCAAATGTACCCTGAACTGGAAAAAAAAAAAAAGATTCCGAGGAAAACATTCAGAAATATTTTTCTCTTTTTTCTGTTCTTGCTTTACAGTTGTGCAGAACTGGCGAGTAAAGCAGTTTTACATTTATTGACTTTTGGTATTGTGCTTAATTTGCAGCTTACTGCTTGATGGCTCCACTTGATTGGTACAGTATGACAACAGGTAATAGATACAATAACAGTAAAACAGTCATCATTACTGCTGGGACTAGAAACCCCCATCACTGCTTTTTTAGCTTTCCTCAGCTGGAAAGTTTTGACATCTGCTGGTCTGGGACATAGCTGAACAGCTGTCAGCAGTGGGGTAGCTGCTTTCAGCAGCAGTTGGCGGGATGGCAGGGTGCCAGCTTGTACCATCTGTGCGCCTGACATTTCCTTCTAATTAACAGTAGGGTTAATTGTTCTGGCAGGCTCAAATGTAGTGTCTAACATTACCCAAGGGAAGCATGTACAAGTGCAGGAGTGGCAGGGAGCTGGGGACAACGTTACTAACAAACCTATTGAGGGAGAATGGTTAACAACTACTGATGATTTTACTAGCTGGCCACATGCAACACGGCTGAGGTATTTTTTTTATTCTGATGAATTATGCCAAGCCTGTAATGATGTAGAAGAAATCAAGCTTTGAAAGGCTGAGACTGCTGCCTTGGGGCAATTGAGAGGGAACAATTTGCATGTTATTACTGCATATTCATACCTAATTGTGTTAGGCTTTGCTAATAGAGCAGAATGACAGTATGAAAAATCGAGCAACTGCTTTATAGCCAACAAAGCTAGTGTTTTTTTCCCTACACTATGAGTGCTGAATGATCATTTAGACATTTAGTTGTTCAATATGACAAGTCTACCATTTGTTAGCTTGACATATAGTAATTTATAAAGAAGTATTCTAATTTTACTTTTAGTTTATTCGCATTTTATACAGTATTCATGATAGCAATTTGAATGGGGATATTCATAGCTATTGTGAGTAGTTGTGATTCAAATAAAACTATTTCGTATGAGGTACTTCTATTGTTTTATGATGTATTAATTTTAATGTTTAAATAGCTTTTTCAAATGTTAATATTTCTCAAACCAGGAGTTGATGAGAAATCCCCATTACAATCATGTTGATACATACTGATTTAGCTAATGTTTTTGCATCCCATTATGACCCCTATGTCTAGAGTGCTGGGGTTGTAGGTTGGATTAAGAAGTTATCAAATATTACTATGCTGAATCTATAGATTATAATTACCAAAAAACCTCATATATTTAATTTAGGCTGAGTTACAATCCAGTGTGTAAGTGTAAATATCATAAAACATCAAATATAATGCATATTTGTCATATATATTTATGCATGAGTACTGAATTTCCCTTTTAAAAATTAACTTACCTCTTCAGGAGAATTACACCCTAATTTCAATTTCACCATACGTTAATAATGGCTTACCCTTCCCAATTTATACAGTCTCGTTTCTCACTCCCTTTTTTCATACTGTTCCATAGACATGACCTATACTCAAAAAACATTTTCATAGATCATATGCATTAATTTAAAAACTTGGTGGCATCTGAAAATTTGAAATCAACTAGCTGAATTTTAAAAAGTCCTGAAAAATTTGATGCTAATACCAAAATGATATAAAACTCAAGAAGGAAGGCCAGGAATAAAATTTTCAATAGCTCCTAAGTAATTTTGGAATTTAAGTCTAAATGACATGAACATTTAGGATACCTAAATTGCATTGTAAGTTGATGCAATGCACTTGAAGTTTTTCAGAGGAATCTGTACTTCATGGAATGCTTTCTTCATGGGGGAGCATTCTACTGTGGATAGTTGGTATTTATTTTTGTGTGTAGTCAATAGAAAAACTTTTTTACTCCATCTACTTTGTTTATATGCAAAATATTTCCAACATATAATGAGGTTATTTCAATAGTGTTTATTTATCTGACTAATGTTTACATATTTTGTGCAAGATATTATTTAAATCTTGCAATCTATGCAGTTGAATATAGCCTTCCAACAGATCAGTACATAATTGAATTTCATATAATATGGTTGCATTCTAAAATTGTAGTTATTGTCAGTAATTTCTTTTTTTTTATTTTAGATGTGGAACGTTACTGCCAAAACTTTATTATTATTATTATTATTTTGTGGATAGTTTCTGATTTTTAAGCAAATGATATGAAAACATGAAAACTGATGTTGAGCCTCTAATGTGACAGTTGCACAAGGGATAATGTGACTGCTGCAGTAGGAAAGGCCTTGGCAAAGTCTCTTGTGAAAAAACATATTAGTGGATGAGATTTATAATTTCTAACTTTTAAATAAGCCAGAATAAGTTAATATCTTATTTCGCTTCAGAAGCAAAAAAAGCAAGAAAACTCAGCTGGTCGTATTTACCTGATTATTACGAAGAATGACGCTGAATATATATTAACATCTTTAAAAAATCAACATTCTGAAAATGCCTAGAGCTAATGTAATTTATTATGCATGGAAGAAGATGCTAAATATATTGGCCCTCAGCAGAAAATAATAAAATGGTTTGATTAGGTTTAATTTAATTATTGTTGTAAGTGAAAATCCTCTATTCCTGCCTTCACTGTCCTTCAAAGAATTCCTCATGGAAGAAAAGCAGTAAAAATCCACTTACCATGTTGCAAAAAGGCATATCAGTCAAGGTTATTATGAGGTCTTGTCCACTCATTTCCTTAAGTCGTCTTTTCTTTTTTTGGACTGTAACAGCTGAGCCCATACTTGAGTTCTATGCCATCTGCACTTAAATTTTTATCTAATTTGATGCCTTTGCCTTTTTTCCTGACTTTCTGGTAGAAAACAAAATGGAGAAACTACCAAGACTTTACAAGATTAAAAAGACAAGCTAACAAAACGTAATGAGGATTATGGCTATTTTTTCTCTTTCAAGTGTCTCTTTAAAAGAGAGAACTTACTAAAGGAGATTATTCTACAGTGTGGTCAGTCTTGATTTGAAGCCTGGATATGTTTGACTCCTCTTAACTCCTTTCTGTGGGTAGGTGAGCTTTCTATTATGTATTTCTATTATGTATTTCTTATATCAAATACCACACCACATAATCATAGGTATCTTTTGTCATCACTGTTCCTAAAGACCAAATATTTCTTGTCAACACTATTGTTTTCCTCAACATCTATTAATCTCATATACCACAATTTTAAGTTCATAGGTAATCCATATGCTTGATTTCTTCTAAACAGATTCTTATCAGCATATTTTTTGTATCCCTTTCCCACCTTTTTACTGCATAGCAGTTAGTGTCTTTTCATCATTTAAGCAACTTTCTATCATATACTTACTTTCTGTCATAAAGAAAATGCATTCTCAGAACGAAAATCACTTCTTTCTTTCAGATAGGAATCATATACATACTTTCATAAAACATATTCTCTTTTTTGTGTTATCATTTCATGGTTACGGAAAATATTTGAGCCTTCATATGCTCGGGTTTTTTTTTCAGTTTATATAGACTGTTCTAAATCTGTGTGAGAGGTGGAAAGAAAAGAGTGCATATAATGGAATCCTACATCAAGAGGACCAAGAAATTTGTGTATCCAATATTTAGAGTTAGTAATTGCTATTAGCTGAATCTTGGTTTCTGCGCAGCTTCCTTCAGAAAGAATTTATTCCAAACTACTTTGCAGTGCATTCTTGCTATTCACATGCAGTTCTTTTATATGTCAGGAATTCTGGTGAGCAAGTGGCAGACACAAAAGGAAACATGCATCAGGGAAACATTGTTTATAAACATTTTTCATTTACCCATCCTTATCTTTCCTGTTTTTTTCCGTTTTCTTTCTCTTTTGCTTACTTATTAGGTTGTTTAAGATGAATTTTTTGCTATGCTGGTTTCTAGATATTTCTGTGCATATTTCTAGATATTAATTCACTCTGGAAAGAAGTGATTAACATGCTGTCTTTGTACTTGATTGGCAAGGCCTTTTGGTTTTGGGCAATTTTTACTGTTCCGATTACTAGTGAATGCAACAGTAAAGCTGTCTCTAAGAGATTCTGTTGTGAATGATGATAGCGGGGGAACACAACAAATACCATTACTGATAATTTTCCTATCTCAAATTTTTCCTTATGCAGAAGTACAGTTAAAGCTTTTCACGCTGCCACATCAACAATACCACAGTAGGGAAAAAAGTCCTTTACTTTGTGAGTGAGGCTGATACAGTTCTGACAGAGAAGAGTGCTTGGCGTGTTCATCCTTAGTTGCATCCTTAGAATTATTTCAGATTTTTCGTTAAGACAGGAAGGAGTGAAAACAAGCCTCAAAAAATAGCAAAAAATTGGTTTGACTGAAGGGTACTGAAATAGAAGGTTATATTGATTTGGCTATTTATGTTCCGTCTATCTGGTTGATATGAACATGATTGTTGTTGTTTAATACCAATAATTGTATTACAT
Source organism: Struthio camelus (assembly GCF_040807025.1). NCBI lineage: Eukaryota > Metazoa > Chordata > Aves > Struthioniformes > Struthionidae > Struthio > Struthio camelus. Next base: position 127,776,896 of record NC_090943.1, on the reverse strand, counting down.
TACGATTGGGAGGTATATTTTGAATTAATATTTCCCAGTCTAGAGACATGTGGATATTATTATAAGTTTCAAGAATATTTATTACTAGCTTGATGTCAACTATATACTTTTGTTAATATTAATATAATATAATAGTAAGCATTCATACTGCAAGGAACATGATACTAAGCTGTGAATTTAAATCTTGTTGTTAACTTGCAAGTTTTTTTTTTCACTGTAATGTCAGTTTTTTAGAATAATTTAAAAATATATCTGTCTTCTTTCCCTCGAAACTAGTATGTGGGTTTATCTTCTCTGTGAAGCTTCATGCTAATACGGAAAATTAGAGCAAGAAGGAAATGCTTTGCAGTATGAAGTTTATCTGAAAAATATTTCACAACTGTATTTGGTTTATACAAAAGACTTTTCATTATTGTATCATATTAAAGAGCCTTTAAAAGAAACAACAGCTATTTCTTTCATAACATTGTTCTATAATCATGACGATGATAAGCAAAAATTTTATAGGCTAATGTGCATTGGAGTTCTAATGTATTTACATGATTCACCTGAACAGTCCATGATGAGAACCTCACATTTACTTGTAACTCTCAGATTTTTGCTGTCTTGAGTAGCAGTGTCCCTAAGTGTTTTAAGGAATTCTACATTAGAAACTGAGCTTGGCTTCTAACCTCAAGGATGTTAACTGTGGAAGAGAAAATTGTTTTCATGGCAAAATTCTGTGCTCTAATAGTCACTTTCCTTTTTCTATGTATTTTCTGTGTATTATTTCAGCCACTAAATAATTTTCCTGTTCATTTGCTTCTTCATAAGCCCAGGGACAATGTTTTAAATCAAAATTTTAATGTGTATTTCTTAATAAAATTTGCAGCTTTTTCATCTAATCGATGGCAACTACTGCTAGTGCGTCTTTTAATCTGGAAAAAACAATAACAACCAAAAAACAGTTTTTTTTTAAACTTACTATTTGTACTATCATAGAACATTGATCACTGACCTGTGTTAAGCTATTAATAGAAACATGCAAACATAGAATGAAAAGCTGCTCATCCTTAAGGTTTTTATAATCTAATATATGAAACTAGATATAGTTACAGCTGGAAAGAACCAGAAGACGAAAAGCGACATTGGTCAATGTGATAAGGAGAGACTTTGACACAGCAGGAACCAGGAAATCACCACGTTCTTATGAAAGCACTGAGGCAAAGACTATTAATTAGGAATCTGAAGGAGGAAAATTAGATATGTTGTTAGATATTTATGGGTAATTTCCATCCTGCATGAGCAGGGCATTATCCATGATCTTAGAAATAAAGTAAGATACTAATAAAAGATTTTGCTGAGATTCTGAATCAGAGTGGTAGGGAGAGTGCTGACACTCTTTGCAATAATCAAGAAAGGAGATAGTAAAATAGATGCTGAGGTGAAATTAAGAGCTCTATTTTAACAGAAATAACTATATCTGTTCAGGCTCATGTATACTATAATAAGTTGAATAATAAATAGTAAAATTTTTATGACATTGTATTACCCAGTATCCTCTTTGGCCCTCATTCACAAATAAATGTTAAATTATTGAGAATGAGAGGTGCATTATAAAATCAAATCCTGATCTTTGTGGAGCTTACACAACTAAGGTCTTCATTCACTGAATAAACAGGCAAAACATTTTTAACTGCTTTTAGCTTTGTCAACCAAACTCAGGAATAAATAGCCCTAACTTGCTGAATGGATAGCTTCCAGTAGCACAAATAGCGGCACCTGTCTTAGCAGGCTTAATATGATGGATGTTACAAGTTTTTTCACCATGTTATAGTTTTTTTTTTTTCATATGCTACAGGAACCCATATCTTGTCTCTCCAAACTGTGCACCTCCATCACTAAGCTAAGTCATGCTTCCTAATGCATGCTCTCTTTCGGGCCTTTCTATTCTCTCTCTCTCTCTCTCTTTTTTTGTATATATTTCTTAAGGAAGCAAGAGAGATTGATGTCTTCAAGTTTTATTAGATCACTGTCTGTAAAAACCCTTTTGGGGCAGTTTTGGGTTGATAAAAAGAAAAATAAGTTTCATAAGTAATGAATAAGGAGTTATATAATGTAATTAATAGCTAACTGAAGATTACGTGCTGTGAAACAGGAGATTTTCAGCCTCATTTTCTGTGCTCAGTGTAGACAGATGCCATTTCCCTCCATTGTCTATGAAAATCTCTACAGCAGCTAACACAGTTCCTGAAATTCTCACAGATTTATCCAATTGCTCCCAGAGTGGAGTTTAATCTTCACTTAAAAGTTTATAGGAGGGGAGGACTGTATTGTAATGAGAAACTGTCAGGGATTTTTGTCACTGTCTTAGATTCAAGCGGTTAAGATTAGTTAAATTAATACACAGAATTACATAGGCAAAATAGGAAACTGTAGACGTGAACAAAAATATTTAATGAAACACCCTTTCAGAAGTGGCCTGTTATTCTTTACATGCCTTCTATAGCTTGTAGTTTTACTGCATCTATTCTGTGTGAATGTTTAGAATTTACAATGACATATTTTCCTATTTGCCCTTCTGAATAGGATTGGGTAGCCTGGTGCAGAGTCCTAGAAAATAAAGAAAGGCTGAGTTTACACGTAAAAACAGGAATTTCCTTTGGCATTCCTTGGGACATTGCAAATAAAATCTTAGTAAGAAAAGGTCACCTTTGTCAGAGATTAATGCTGAAATACTGTTGTAAGAAAAAGCCTTCTGTGTGGAGAACTGGAACCTATATTGTAGTAAAAATGTTGTAATATGGGACATAGCTATACACTCGCAAGATAAAATTTAATCCTAATGAAAAGTCTTTTTTGTTAGTGAGCTACAGCATGTAACTTTTCTCTTTCCTTTTTGTGAGTACCAGAAGACTGAAGTTTATGCATTGTACCAGCATTAAGTAGGAGACAGTTTTTTGTAATTAAGAGCTTAAAATTTACGTACATAACAGACAAAGTATGGAGAACGAGATAGAAAATTAAAGAATGATGGTTCATCTGTGACACATTAGTTTCATCATAAGTGCGTGAGTTTTCTTGCATTGCTAAATAGAAGGTATCTTTTCTTATCTGTTTTTGCCTTATAGTTACATCTATTATATCCTGGTATTATCATGGTACTTCACTTCCAGATATGCAGCTTTTCCAAAGTTCCCATAAATAACTGTGCACATTATTTAGAAAGAACAACTTTTACAAGAGAAAGGTTCTGGCCTCCTTCTGGCTACAAATGTCCACATCTGGAAAAAATCTAACTTAAATTGAGAAGTAAGAACTGATCTGTGCTTCTCGCATATCTCTATGCATGTCGTGACTAGGCCACAATTTGAAGGTGCCCATTGTCTTGTTTTCTTCTAATAAACGTCAGTAAAATTATTTGATGTGTTTGTGTGAACACTCAATATTTTCCAAAGAACTTGGGAAAGTTTAAAAATGTGTTTTAACTTATGTGAGAAAGCTAAGACACAAAATCCTTTGAACCATTTTTTAACTTATGTGTTTTAACTCAAGTGATACAATTCTTAAAAATCAATAACACTAATAATTTAGAAGAATTTTAATAAGTTTCTGTAGTCACACATTGAGTATAGAATTGAAAGGAATATTTTTTTTTGTCCTCTGATTATCAGCAAATGGTCATAGATTCGTTATTTTTTTGACATATGTTTTCTCTAATCTAAACAGTCATAATACAGCTTTGTTTGCATTGCCGTGATGCAAATTGCTTCTGTTTAAAGCGACTTTTGCTAGTGTAGACCAATATTAAAAGGATATAGCTGTCTCTTTTCCTTTTTTTTTATTCCTGTATCTCTTTATAATTGATTAATGTTCATTTGGATGAATAATATATAACTCCTATAGCTGCTGGCTTATTAATTGTTTAATTTCAGAGAAAGTAACCGAGTACTAAGAAGCAGCAAGCTGTCATTCAGAGTGACACATTAAATTTAAATACTCCATTGACGCACAGAGTAGCAGTGGTCAAAGTACATTAAATGTGCTTCTTACTTCTAGTACTGTAAGCAGTACTGGACTTGATAGCATCTGATTTGGCAAATTTCATGACCTTGTGCTAGTTCTGTTTTTCTGTATACATCTTTTTTTTTTGCGTCATTGGTTTTCACTACAGTGTGCCAAGCAGAAAGAGGAGCAAATTGAATAAACAGTACTTACACTTAATAATAAACAAGACTAAATATGCAAATGGTTAAATGATAAAATTGACCTTAAATTGCAGATAAGCCTTTTGCCTTTGGAATTCAAATTAATCTTGAGATATATTTAGATCAAAGGAATAGAATCTGAATCAACATTGATCTTCTGATGACGATATGCAGTGGCCCTTCTTCACTGGAGAGCCAATGACACTCACTAGACCGGACTTAATTTTAATGAGCTTGCTGTTTTTCCAAATCCATTTTAGGTAGATCAAGAAGAGACATTTCTGTTATGGATAGAGGAGTAGCTAGTGTTATTTAATACTTTGGAGCTGAATAAGTATTATGGTCATCATGAAGATGAAACATATTTGAAAGATTTTGTTTTTAAAATTGCTAATAGTAACAATTTATCAATGGGTTTGAATGTTACCATTTTACATATGACATAGCTAGCTTCACCTTGTACATTTCTGGTACACTATTTATAGAAGGATAATTAAAGAAAGACGGAAAATGGTTCAAAGGATTTTGTGTCTTAGCTTTCTGTTATAGTTATTTTGCTGTCCTTTGAAATAATTGAATTATTTATTTTTATTAGTGTAGGGAAGGAAGAAAAAACAAAAGTCAAATAACCTGCAGTTGAATTTCTTTTTTTTTGAACTTGACATTTAAAAGCTGGGAAGTTATTATATATGATGGAAATCTGGTACATCCTCTCTCAAAAACCGAAATGTTGTTAATAATATGCATATTTCATTTTCTTTTTTCTTCTTAGAGTGGATAGCAGGTTCTGTAAGCAGACCCCCCCCCCCAAAAAAAAATCCCCAATAATTTGCATTTACCACATTCGCAGAGCTGCGTGCCTTACATTCAAATACAAGAAAAAAAAAAAAAGAAAGAAATTAGGAAACACAAATTCCTCTCTATAATACAATATTGTTGGAAGAAGTAGAATACCTTGAATGTCTGCTATCTTTATATTTCACCTGTCCCTATGAGCACTTCAGGAATCTCTCTTTTACAGCAAAGCAAATGGATTGAGGAGGCAAATACCGTTGTGTTACTTATGGTCTCAAACAGCAGGGGATCTCCATAGAGTATGAAGGCCGTGTAAGTTCTGAGTCTATTACTAGACAGCTGTCCAATTCTTTTCCAAGAAGCATCAGGTGTATACAATGGCTAGACTAGCAGGCATGATTGGTTCTCTGCAATCATCCTTCATAGATCTGGCTGTGAAGAAGAGGCTCCAATTCTCAATAAACCCTCACAGAAAGGTCCCAGCAGTTATCTTTAAAGGGAGAACTCCAGGGTGCAGGCTCATTACCATATCGTCTAATCTCACAGTCCTAACTTTTTTTTTCCCCCTCAGACATTTTTACTTTACAGCACCAAGTAATTCTCCAATTGTCGAGTGTTCCATTAAACAAGGAATTGTAGGAGGACATCTCTTGAAGATACAACAGCCTGCAGTCCAAATGTTGCATTCTTTAACCCTTCAATTTACAATGAGAGCAACCTGTATCATTGGCAGTTACTTTGAGTGTATAATAGATCTTTCTCAAACTGAAGACTCTCAGTTGACTGAAACCTCAGCTATTGTGATTTCTGGGACTAATGAGGCTCTGCCGACTATAGCACTAGTTATATTTTCTGATGTAGGATGAAGTTAAAGTCAAGGAATCTTAAATTTTTTTGGGGAAATTCAAAGCCCTGCAATGGAGTCAGTATCTAATAGGTGCCTCACAGATTGGTATGTTTAAAAGAGGCTGCAGAAAAAGAGAAACATAAAATAAAAATGAACTTATTTTTAAAGAAAATCAAAGTAAATTTTATATCATATGCATAACCAGATGCTTTCTCAGTTACAGGTTGAGAATTCTGTCTTTGAGATACCAACATACTATGTGTTTGTCACGTGAAAATAAGCAGTAGATTATTTCTGAATAGTTTATGAAGGGAGTTGCAGAAACAAAATACAAAATGGTTTGACATAGGTTTTTAAAGGAAGATTAAATAATGTGTAAAGAATTAAGTATAGGAAAAAAGTTCAAGAAAATGGAGCACTTTAGTGCAATGTCGCTGTTCCCTTTTAGCTGTCCCCTAAATCCAATAAAAGGAAACAAACAAATACACACAGAGGTTACCAGGAATGGAGAAAGCTTGGGTCGAGAATGAAGGACCAAAATAGATAGGCTGGAGGAAAACAGAGGAAAACTGTTTGATAATGTTAAATTGATATGTTGAGTGTCTAGGAGAGTTTTCAATAGTAGGAGGGAAGATTTTGTATATCAGAAAGGATTAAGGAGCTATGCAGCCCAGAAAACAGTAGTGGTGGTAACTCTGTTTCTTACAGTGGGGTAGCATTCTGAAACAGGAATGGTTTAGTGAGGCAGAGCGTTTTGTTAAAGTGTTCATAGGTTATTCAGGATTATGAAATTAATTTTGAAGGTAAGAAAATGTAAAATTTTATCTATTACGGTTCCTGTAAAGTGGAAGTAGGGTATGTGGAAAACACTAGCTTTGCAAATACATTTCTATATCTTTTGTCCTTGGTAGACACCTTAGAGTTTAGCATAATCTAATCAATACATTATGAGGATACTGAGGAGAAAAATGTGAGTGATAATTCAACTTGGTTACAAATGAACCAACATTACACAAAACTACAAAAAAAGATTTTTGTAGTTAGCTTTTAAAAATAACACTAATATTTTTTTTTAACTGCTTTACAGGTATTAACAATTTAAGGGAGGATGAGAGGTAAAGGATGGAAAGAAGCGTGAATCATCTTGGGTATGTCTTGCTTCTGTTGTGAACAAGCAATGCTGGATTCAATTGACAAGGCTGTCCTTTGAGCTTTGAGATTACCAATTTCTTCTAGTTAGGTTCCTGTTTTTTCTAAGTTAATTAGTCCACCTTCTCACATTCATATAGAAATCCTGCTTCCCTAGAAAGTCATCAGCTCAAACTACCTGACGTTAGACAGCATTTTCACAGGGGGAGAAAAATGGGCGTTTTCTTAAAGATCAAAAGGTGATAACTGTAGACAAGTGGGCTATAAATGTATAATCATGAAAATTTCCTAGCTGTTTGTATTTCCTTGCTATGATGTGAAAGAAATAGTAATTCTCTTAAGAAAAAAAATGCAATTCCTAATGGCAGTTTGCATCTGACTGTAGGTCAAAGTTTTATATAACAAAAAGACTACATGAATATCTTGAGGGTCTGTCACAGTGTGGGGCAGTAAAGGGACTTCTCACAAGAAAATAGAAGACAATAGAAATGAATTCTCAGATAATGTACCAGTAAAATAGATATGCTAAGACCATGAACTGCTCTTTAGGAATGCGGGGCCTGTGGGTCTGTAGATCCTAGATGTAGTATACAGAGGCATGTATAAATGTGGAAAAAAAATCAAATATAGCCCTGTTTTCAAACATAATACAGAATTTGCCAAAAAAAAAAAAAACCCAAAACCTTTAATCTAGCAAGCACTTATAGGCCTAATGTCTGTACTTCTTATCTTTATAAAATTTTTTATTTTCTATTTTTATTTTTTTCTGAACAGTTTATATTCAATATATTTAATTTCTTTTTTGTTTATATTATAAGAATATATAAATTTACTTAAGAGGTACCTACAAGTACACAGTCTAATAGAAATCCCTTTTCTATTTAAGAGCTTTGAAAAGAGTAGTCTTTCTTACTGAATAGATATAAGAGAACACAAAAAGTGACTAGCAGAAGGAGGAAGGATTGCAGTCTCCCTGTGATTTTTCTTCATGCCCATCTTGATGTAGCTTGCAATGTCATGCTAAATATTTTTAGTTAATATTCTGGAACTTTTCTCAGCCATAAGGGAATTCCAGCAATGTTCCACAATGAGGCAGAAAAGGAATGAGATAAAATGACTGCAAATGAAATTCATTCTGATTTTTGGCTGAACTGAACAGGAGGCAGACCTGCATACATTTCAGAAGGTGTTTGCTTCCTCCACACCCCCAAAAAATTAAATTATCTGAGAATTGTTTTCTAAAATAAAATGGGATTTGTGCCAGTGCTCAGACATTGTGTGAGATGCCAAAACTGTAAAAAGAGTAGATTTCTTCCATTATACACTTTACGTGGGAAAACATAACCTGGATTTTGTACTACTAGTACCTGAGGGGCAAAAAGTGCATTAGAGGACCACTGGCAATGCTGTATAAGTTTTTCTGTTTGCTCTTTTACATTGTTGAGGTGTCCCATTGCTTAATAACACATCTTAGGTAAAACTGATTCCTTAAGTTTGCATGCAAATATATTTTGCTGTGATATCTTTGCCATAAATAAGAAATTAAATTTTCTATAAAACAAGGCAGAATACAAAATTCAAGATTTGAACTAGGGCTGTTTTCAGGTTCCTGACTAGCAGCTGTCATTCCTATCATAAGGTAATTGGTCCAGCTGAATGGAGTATCTGCCCACCGCTTCACCACGTTTATACCTTTACAAAAATCTGCCGGCAGATCTGAGTTCTCAAGTTGAGCAGAAACACATGTTTCTGTGATTTTATAGAAACACTAAAGAAGAATTTACTAACTTCTATTAAGTCATGAAAACCATTAAAAGATGATTTTTGCTATATAAGGGATGGGTTTTGTTTTTAGAAATCAATGTGAAAACAGTGGTGTCAATGTCTTTTTGCTACTATTGTTGAAAGATATATCTGTGTGTATATTTCATACGCACATACTTGTGTATAAGTCTGTCATTCAGACTCATGATTATATCAACCTGACACAGATGCCAAAGAAGAAAAGTCCCCCAAATTAGTACAAACTTCATGGTAGTAGACTGTTAAAGCAACTGTTTTATATTACAGTTTGTAAGTGTGACCTTTTACAAAAAAAATATTCAGAAGATATCAAGTTCCTCTGAATGCATCTTTATCATACAAAAAGCCCATTTGTTTTCAGCTGTTATAGTTCAAATTCAAAGGAGTAATACACTAAAGAAAGCATCAGTTTTGTGTGTTCAATTCTGTATCAAGATTACAGTGAGCGTAAATAACAAAATGAAGTAATAGCTGAAGGAGTCTTCCCATCTCCTTTTTTCCTGATTATTTTCTGCAATATCTCACCTTTACATATTAATATAATTAAAATAAGAATGTCAGCTCCTGCTTTGGGCCTAACCTGGTCTTTATAAACTTACATGACTTTTGGAATTTGTCAGTAAGATTAAAAGTTAGCTATTAATTTTAAAAACAATATTAAATATTTATTTTTTCTAAACCACTTTTTTCCTCTTGCTCATGAAAGTGATTTAGAAGGGATGCTGTTTGGTGTTTGTTTAGCATACATATTGGAAAAATAATTGTTTTTTATTTTCCCAGGAAACTTCCTTATAAACATCTGAAAAATATCAAGAATTTAAAAAAATGAAGTGTATGCTTAAGTCTGTTGCGTACAGTTCCATCCATGCTCATACATTACAGAGGTAGTTTAATCACCCATAAGAAATTACTAGCTTCTCTGTTCGTGAAGCATGACATTTCAATTGCACAGCCAATAAAAGAATTACATGAAGAGGGCTGAAATGATTTACTGTATGGAAAGCCACAAGACCAAGGTTACCATGGTGAACTACCTTTCTGTGCATACAAGGTCAAGTGAGAGTGACCTGTCAGTGGACAACCTTCAGTTCTAACATAATAATATATTGTTCCAACAGTGGCTTACTGTTTTCCCTTCTTAAATTATTATAAATATTTAAATATTCAATATTTTTCATTTTTGGATTTTTAACATGTGAAGAATAATAAATACAGAAATCTTCATTTTATGCACCAGTAATAGTAGTTTAAGAGCATTAGATCAACATATGTGTTTAGCTAATTTTTATGAATCATAATTATATACAGTAATGTTTCTTAGGATATGTTCAGAGATTAAAAAAGCTTACCAAGGGTTCTGAGATACTTAATCTAGTATGTGTGAGCTTCCAGCCTATGCTTTTCATATTTTCTAACTCTGCATTATTGTATATTGCAGAATTCTCTTTCAGTTCCAATGGGGATGGAAGTAGGGAAGCAGGAAGCGTTGCAAATAGTCTGTGTACACATATTGTCAAAGAAAACATACAATTATAATTAAAATGTTCACAAAAAAGTCTGAAAACTGGGGGGTTCATCTAATGGTTTTCTGAAAAATATTTTGTTGATGCATAAAATGAGAACTATACTAATATATGTCTCTTGAATTACGTATGCTGTAAGAAAATGAAACCCTTTGGGTTATGAATCTTGGATTTAAAGAGGCAGTCATCAAATATTTAAGATGAAAATGCAGTAACACATGCTAGCTGTCATGTGTAAGTTTGGTGAATGTTATGACAAGGTTTTTAAAACATTCATAGTCAGAGTATTTTTATAAAAATGTTCATTAATTCAAACAGACGTTTATATCTGGCAACCTGTATTACAATCGAGATTTCTAGATGCATGAGAAATCTTTGTAAAGCCAAGAAAATATGGGTGAAATATATAGCAATCATGTTTAAATTATACATTATAAGGCATACCTATCGGTATGTTGTCATATTATGCATTAAATTTAGTGCATAAATCAGGTTGTTATAATTCTGATGTCGCCAAAAGGCACAAAATATGACAAACAGGACTAGGCATGTAGATATTATCATACTCAATAATTCAATGAGCATTTGTTTTATGTAAATTAACTTCTGTTAATAAAAATTACACTCATCTATTACGCCACTTCCATATGATAATTAAAAAAATATCCTTTTTTTCCAGAAAATCGTTACAAAATGTGAATAATGCATTTGTTTAATATCTTTATAAACAAGATCTTACCATCAGATTAGTTCTGGAAATAAAAGCATTATTGATTTCTATAATAATTTCATAATACTGTTACATTGCAGTGCTGAAAGTGCTAATCTCGTTTTTGTGGAGAACTCTATGCATTTAAAGCAGTGCTTAAACTCTCACATACAGCATATAAACAATATTAATTTGATACAGGCTGCTGTTGTTGAATCTGTTGAAAATGTACCTTTCAAAATATTGAGAATAAAAAACACAGATGCTTTTAAACTGTGACTTTTAACATGATGAATACAAATAGCCATGAAAACAGTGTTGCAGTGAGTATAGTTCCTTTCAATACATTCAAGCATATTGAGTGATAATGAACCAGAATTTGGATGTGGTTTCAAATTTTTAATTTATACTTGAAAAATATACCAAAAATATAGCTGAGAGAAGATTAGAGCTGTGTGCTTAATAAATCCATATAGTGCCATGATTATAACACCTGACCTTGTATCTTTCCTATTAAAAAAAAGAAAAAAGGGAAGCTTATTATTGTCTGCTTTTAATTCCAGAGTATCTGGGTTCTTTCTTTTTTCTCCCTGTTTATTTATTATGTAATAGGTATGGACTTTCTTAAATTATTAGTTTGCCCATATCCATCTTTTTTTTCCGCTGTGGTCAACTACTTTATTGCTCCTCTTCATCTGCTGGTGCTACCAGAATAACAAAACACATAAGTGGGTACGTGTGGAAGAAAAGATATAAAGCAAGGCCTATATCATGCCAAGGAAATTTTGTCGAAGGGCTGCTAATTGAATTGGTGAGCCAAATCATGGAGAACTGCTGGATTTCTTGATAAGACAGAGCACACAGGGAAGGTGAAATTCTTGAACCTGACCTGCTTCCACCCTTCATCACTAGATCCAACAAGCCTCTTGGCAGGAAATAAAAGACTTTTTATCCTCTGTTCTTTATTAAAAGTAGCTAAATAAGTGCTTTAAGGTACCAGGCTTAGCTGAAGTTGAGCATGCTGCTGTGAATGGTGGTCCCAACTGAGCATCATGTCAGAGCCCTTCTGTTCAGTTGATTGTTAGTGGCAGGCTGCTAGAGCCACCACTTAGCCCTGTAAAGTGGCCGAAATCAAAGAAGACCTTGTTGCTGCACACAGAGAAACAGCAAATAATCCTGATGTGCATTTTCCAGCTCCTATGCAATGTTACAAGAACAAGTACTGAAAACTCCTGGGCATGTACTCCAATGAAAACTCTGCCATTCGCTTTCAAGACATGTGAAGTGAAGTTCCCTTGCTTTTAAAAAGAGAGCCCATTAGACAGCCAATTGCATGCAGGCCAGACCTTGATATTACTGGGACTGTTGTCAGATTACCAAATGGCTGTCAAGCAAGATTAGGCTTTGAATGGTGCATAGGTACTAAAAAAACAGAAACCAGAAATATGTAGACTAAGAAATGTCAAAATGTTGGCCTACCTTGCGGCCACTAGCAATTGGTAAAATAAGTGGAGTTATATTTCATGGTCAGAAGCATAGGCTAGACAGCATTAGTATTATATCATAATTGGAATGGCAGTGAATGCATAAAATGTGGAAATCCATCTGGTAGTCATAAATACATAGGTCACATCTGTTGTTTACTGAAGAGTGAATTAAAGGAAACAATTTAATAGCTTTTTTTTAAAAGAGAAAATTAAAAATTCAACAAACAAAATAAGCACAATAAGACAGGTGAAGTGAACCTCCAGAAAGTTAGCCCATGTACTAGAATGTTAAGATTTTTTATTTTTGTCTCAGTTTTCAGGCTTCTTTGCTTGTGAAGGTATTAGACATTTATTAGACATACACCCTCTATTTCAGGCACCTAAAGTAAGACTTGTAAGTCTTCTGGAGGTATCCTCATTTCTTCATTCAGTGTATAAAAGGTCTTTTTTCCTGTCTCTGTTTCATTGAACTGCATCTTAACCAAGATATCTGGATAGTCCTCTGTATATCTAATTAACACAAGACCAAAAGAAAAAAAAGAAGTTTTGCTCAACATTGTGGTCTGGAAGGGTAAAACACTACTTGAATTCTCCCTGAATTTGATTCAGATGTCAGCCTACTAACTGAAGAGCCAAGTATCACAATATGTTTTGTGTGTATCAAATAAACAGTAAAATTATAGGGTACTTTGTTAGTGAGAATTTGCATGTTGATTGCACTCTTCAATTTAAATTATGCAAAATTATTAGAGGTGACAGTAAGGTCAAATAAACTATAATGCTAGCGGAACATCAAAGCCATTAAGCATTCTTGTTTTTATACAGCAATCAGTTATCTAAATACGTAAGCAATTCAGGTATCCATATGAAGAACAGTCAGAGATACTAAGTAGAGAAGATGTAAGTGATTTGGGGGGGACACTGAAACTTTTAGAAGAATATGCGAAGCGGAATTCTGCCTCATATATTTGGAGGGTCTGTTCACATTGCACCAAAAATGATTGGCAGCCTACTTTCAGTGATATGCATTACAGATTATTACCTGCAGATTCTTTTTTCACATTTGTAAGCAATCGAAAATATAGGTGATAGTATTCAAGACTATATCTGTTTTTCTAAGAGAGATCTCCAACCATTAAATATTTCTATTAAAATGTACATTACTTTCCTGTTCCATGAGAGGATTCAGGTAGTATTTCTCTGGAAGCACCACAGTGTTTGGAACTTCAGTTTCTTTTCTACCATTTCTGGGACTTGGCTTCTCTTAAAAGAATATGAAAGGATTATTACTCTAGTTCAGCTTTTAGGATATTATATTTTTATTTCACAGCTTGACTGTAAGTATATTACTGGTGGAAGCTGTGACTGTTTTATCTGACACAGTATCTTTTTGTGGATTGCTTATCCAATTAATACTTTGAAACTGTAAATAGTACCTAGCTAGTACGAGTATATGCGTCATATAAATTACTAACTAAATGTGGAGGGATTTTTCTCAGAAAGACTCTCTTTGATAATGTAATTACATTTAATACTTAAGTGCATACAACTATGTGTTGATGAAAAAGAAACAAAACACAGGAACAGGCAGTAACCTCTGCTCAGCAGGAGAGGTTATAAACACAAATCAAAGCAAGCAACAAATATAAAAACATTAGCAAACAAAAAAGCTTTTTAAACTGAAAATAAATCCTTTCTTCTGTGCTGTAGGCAGATTTATAACTATAGAATTCCTGCTTATATGGAGAGGAAGGGAAGAGGAAGGAGAACGCTTACGCAGTGAGGATCACATGCAACCTATTACATTTACTAAAGGCATGTGTCTTACCATAAGAGAAAAGCTGTCTTTCAAGTTATATATGCCACATTTAGCATGTCATAACAAAGGCTGCAGCCATTTGATAATTGTGTATTCAAAGCAAGAAGGCATTGCATATATTTAGGGGAAGATGAAACTTTAACATAATGCCCACAAACAATCACAATATTTTAACAAGCTATGAAGGAAAACTTTTGGGAGTTGTTCATTTTCTAAAGGCCTCGTCTGTCATACTCCTTCCCTTCTCCCCTTTTGTAGTCTATGTTGTGTTTTTCTCTAACTGTAGATTTATATTGCAAAGTTGCTAAATTGTCATTGTTAGTCCCTGCAACCATAATTCTTCATGTAGATTTCAGAGATTTGACAGAGTCCTGAATTTTCAGGTAAATGTGTATGCCCTTTATAAAGTATATTAGTAGACAAATGTTGCATTCTATACCATTGTCTAATACTTTTTAATAAGAGTCTTTAGTTGTGTATGTCATTATTATTTTCAGTATGAGCAAAGACTGCAATATTATCATACCGTTTTTTTTTTTTTAAAGGATGGTCCAGATGGAATATCTCATTTTGAATTCTCTTTCTTGGAAGCCTGCAGGTGCACGTTCATAATTTGACAGTGCTGCACTGTGGATTAGCTGCTGAAGGCTATTGTATGGTGAGTACTGCAGTCATCTCATTGACCTCCCTAAAGTCCAAGCGTATAATCTCTGTGACAGCAACACTGCTGCCAAACCCATGTCTAAATGTTGCAGCCAACCAAGTTTTTGAAAGAGTTGTATTTTTTAAGAGTTGTAGCGAAGTTGGAGATTAGAATGGAAGAAAAAGGGAAGCAAACTATAAGGTAAAGAAAACGGACCTTTAAATACACCCTTGAGTGGCTGCAATTTATTATATGCCCACTCGAGCACCTTCTCCACTGCTACTTTTTATCTACTTTGCATCTCCTCTTTGTCCAGCTTTTCTGTAGTCTTCCTCCATAAATGTCAATTTTCTCTTTCTTTCACTTCCTGAATTCCTCCTGAATCTCTGTCTCCTCTCTGCTCTACATATCTTTCTTTGTTTCTGTGAGTATCAGTCATTTTTCTAGTCTACTCTTCCACCTCTTGTTTCACTAGTACCTATTTTATGTCGCAGGTGACCTTACTTTTCATCATATTTTTCTACATCAGATGTTTTAATTGTCCTGAGTGCTCACCCTTATATTTACCATATAGATATTCACAACTCCTGCTTGTACCCTTTCATAACAGTAGACATTTTTTTCATTGTTCACCTTTAAGTGAATTAAATTGTCCACGTTTGTGGAATTTGCCTCTGCCAGCTACAGAAAATTGCCATTGTTACTTTTGTAAAAGTTTTATTCCCTCACATTTATCTCTCTTAATCTTTTGACTTTCTTTTTGGCTCTTTCATCTTCAGGCTTTATACCATTATTATTGATATTTTTATTGATATTAATTCATTTTGCATCTCTTACTGACTTATAGATTGAGTTTTTTGGTGCTTAGAGATAACCAGTAATGAATCAGGACTCATTTTATGGACAGATAGTGTTACAAATATTGAAGCCAATGTGTAAACTAGGGTGTAGTTTAGGTCGTGTTTTTTAAACTCATCTGGATTTTGGGATTCATTTGTATATTAGCAGCAAATTACAGAAACTTAAAATGGATTAACTAACAGAAGAGGCTGAACTAGGACATGTCTCATATACTTGAGCTATTTTCCTTTTTCCTTTCTTGTATTTGACTTGATCTGCTTAGAATGTATGGATTTTGGAAAGCACACCTGAATTTATGGCTTATCTTTTGAATCTTTGCTCCTTTCTTGGAAAAAGTTTCTTTGAATTATAACGATTTACATTACTGGTGTTATGTGCTTAAGCAGTTCACATGTGATTATCCCCAGTGATATGCTTACTCCATTCCCATACACAGAATGACTTTCAGTCCAAGAAACATTTGTAAGACTATTCCTGTCCAAACCAACACAATCAATTGTTTTCTACTGGTCCAGTTTCAGCTTCATTTCTTTCTTCAAGTCAGCTGAGGGATATTTCTGCGTTACCAGAAGATGCCATTTCAGTTTGCATCTTAAACTATACTTTGTCCCCAGATGATGTTGTAAAATGAATTGCATTCAGGCAGAGGCTTCTCAAGCACAACTGCTTCATTTAACAGTAGCATATAACCTATTCAACTTCCAGTCCCTGGAGTTCTTTCTCTGCTAGCAGTTAAAGCATCAGACTTAAACTGGCAAGGTATTTTGGAGAAAGCAGTTTTCTGACACAGTTAACTTATATTGTAAAATAGACAATATAACAATTTTCTCTGTTTTAACCAGAAAAAGGATGAAGCCTCTTGTCAGATTTTGAGATAAGAGTTGAAAATGAAATTCAGAGTTTTACTGAGACTTTTGATAATATGAAATGGAGCAGGAACTTGTTACTTCATCCTTTTGTCTTCAAGAAGTCGTCTAAGAAGTTTAATCACCCTTAATCTTTCAAATATAGTAGAAAATAAATAGAAAATTCTATACTGATGCAGACTTCTGTGACATTCTCCTGTTACAGAAATCACAGTGTGAGGACCCACAATGCACTACATTTTCAAAAAAGTAGACTTATCATTTACTTACTGTATCTAAATGTTTTCCAAAGTTTTATGGATAATGTTCCACAAAAACCCTTTCAGCTAGGGGAATGTTGGCAGAAATTTATTGATAAGAAAGGCATAAAAGGGTTAATGGCATGCTCAAGGACTGGTGTTCTGTAATCCTGTGACAGAAGCAGGCGCTGATCCCCGACCTCCTGAATTGTGTGCCTTACAAGGCCCAGAGCTCCTTCCAGGATTTGGCTGGGTTTGTAGTGAAGTGTACCTATATAATTTTGTTAACTTCTCATTTTGTTCTGTTTTATATCCTGAGAAGACTCAAGAAAGAGCATAGCAGTGATGACTGTAGTAGTTAATTGTACCAGTCAGAATTATATTTGTCCTCTCAGAATGTTTTGAGATGGTAGAAAACAGCTGGTAAGGAGGTGAAGACAGATTAAAAGAAAACATTCACTGCATTGAGAAAAGAGTCCCTCTGAAAAATTAGAAGCTGCTGACAGCCATTAATTTAAAAATTATCAATATTTCTTGACATGTGCAATTTTGTTTACCATTGGCTGGGTCTTTGTACAGTATCTCCCTTACTTGTGAAAGTGCACTGAGAAGGGAGGCTTTCACAAATACCTCACAGCTTTTCAGGCAGTCTCTCCATTTGGTTGTATCATGCATGTGGTGGGGATTGCACTGATGGCTGATTATCTTTTTCATATTTTATAGCTGTTAGAAAAATAGAAAAAAAACAGTGTCATCAATGGGTTAGTATGTTCTGGAGAATTGTATTTTCAGGTTCTGGTAGGAAGAAAACCTGTCTCAAACACTTTCTTTTTCTTTTATTTCTTTTTTTCTTTTTCTTTTTCTTTTTCTTTTTCTTTTTCTTTTTCTTTTTCTTTTTCTTTTTCTTTTTCTTTTTCTTTTTTTTCTTCTTTTTCTTTTTCTTTTTCTTTTTTTTCTTCTTTTCCTTTTCCTTTTCCTTTTTCTTTTTCTTTTTCTTTTTTTCTTTTTCTTTTTTTTCTTTTCCTTTTCCTTTTCCAAAGAATATTAGAACATACTGATGAAGAAATTGACTATGTATTTTATATATTTCTCTTCAGAGTTTTGTTCTCCCATCTGCTTTATTCACTGTCATGTGCAAGAAGGTCACATGCCTTCAGGATGCCAGCATACCCCAGGCTATGCTATTTCCTTATTGACTATATGCGATATAGTGTCAATTCAGCGTTTCACGTTGTCCCAAATTATAGAGACCAGGATGAAATACAGGCAGCTTTAACTCATTTTGTGCAAAAGAGAAGTGTTTAAGGAGAGAATAACTTTGAAACCTAACCAATAACATTTTTTCATCCTCAGCTGAAAAAATGATCTTTTCACTTGCAGGGTGGTAAATGGTCATCTCTGCTCCTGAGTGTAGAAATTTCAGTAGTAGCCTAAACTGCTTTTTCAGCTGCAGGTTTTTTTTTTTTTTTTCAGTTTAACCTTTCCTAAAGCTGTATGAAAAATTCGTCACATGACACAAGTTTCTGTCACCTATTTTGACTACTGTAATGTATGTTAATATAATAATGCTATATTTTCATCCCATCACTTAAGATTAGAACATAGTTTTACGTTTTACATTACCCACTGATGGTATGGTCAGGATGTCAGGCCACAGCAGACATCCATCTGTTTTCTTTAAGAAGGATTCTCCATATGCCTTCCTTCTATTAGTGTTAGAGGCCAGTGATGATTCCTGTATCTCTACGCTTTTGGAATACTTAAACCTAAACCCCTCGTTGAGTCTTCCTCAGTGACAATATTTTGATATCAGAGGAGAATGAGACTGACAAACCGTTATGAATTTAAGAAAGCTAAACCCTTGTATCTTCCAGTTAGTCCTCGAGATGTTAAAACTAACCAGTACTCTCTTTATTGAGACTGAAAACTATTACAGAATAAAAAATTAGAATATAAAATCAGTAAAGAGAAGAATAAAAAGAATAAAGAATGTAGAAAAAATAAGAATAAACAACTGTGAAATACTAAAAACTGTTTTGTAACTCTTGATCCATAAAATATTTTTTCACATATTCAGTTCTTCTCTGTGGGGATCATTATATCAAGGTCTTTCCTTTTAATCTTTCTTTGATCCTGTGAATTTTCAGCAAGGTGTTAACAATAATTACCAATGTATTCTGACATATAAAGGTATTCATTGTTGCCTATCCCAAAAAGCAGTCAATGAAGAGATCAACATAGCAATGCACGCTCCAGCCTCTGTAAAAGACCAAGGTTCTTTTCAAGCATCTAGGTATAAAGTTAAATATTCAATGTCAAGCTATGTATATCTTTACAGATCATTAGGTTTGCAGGAGTGACTTTTGAGTCACTAATCATGAGTGTCTTTGCTTGTGGAAATGTTCCAGTCTGCCAAGTATGGTTGCTCAGCTCACCTCTTGGCCAACCACCGCAGTAAATGGTGCATCTCATGCTCAAGATACATCAAAACAACATCTTCTGTACTTAGAATAATAGAAACAGGTCTCTTGCAGACCTGTTTGCAGTTTGCTGTGCTCTTCTGTCTTTCTTTTTTTCCTTTAGTTGACTTCCACAATTTTGAGTCACCTATCTAGGCTGATAGGAGTCCACTCTCTCACTTAACTATTTTAAGGTCCACCTAACATCTGTTTTGCCCTACTGCTCTTTTATTGATCAGGACTCTGCTCTACTCTTTTCCCACAGTTCTCAGGTTTCTTAAGAAGTATTTCAGAATGTTCTATCTTTAAAGATCCTATGGTCCAGTGGGGTTTAAAACTACTGCTATATATATTCACTTTTGAAACATTAAGTACCTAATTATTTCTTCATCTATCTATGAAAGTGGTTTTCTTGTTGCCATTGCTGGTGCTAAGAGTGGGACATATTCAACCATATCATGGCTGCCTCTCCTTAAACTTTTTTTTTCAGAGGATATCTCTTCTGATGTAGAGAGAATTTCTCTCTTCAGTGATATCCAAATATGTCCTTAATAGTTAATCTAGTTTTCTTTCCTAAACTTGAGACCTCTGAACTAAGAGTTTACCTTTCCTATGTTCAATGTCAAGGACACTATTTTGAAATTCCCAGTTCTACACACATCAGGAAATTTCCTACTCTGTTCATTTTCTACTGTTCATTTCTACTTATATTGTTAGATGGATTGAAAACTGAGAGATCATTTGGACTCAGAGAGTAGTAATTAATGGCTCAACTTCCAGATGGCAGCCAATCAATATTATTATTCAGTCATCTTCATCAATGACCTGGATGATGAGAAAGAATGGGCCCCTCAGCAAATTTGTAGATGGTACAAAACTAAGAAGGGAAGATCAAAGGACACCCTGAACAGTAAAGCTTTCAGAAACTTGGAGACTGTGACAACAGAAACCTAATGACATTGAAAAGAAGTGCAAAGTTCTGCACTTTGTGAGTTCTGCACTTTGGGCAGAGTAATCGGTGCATCAGCATAACGTAGGAACCGACTGACTGAGTAGCAGCTCTGATGAAAAGGGAGATTATGTGGATTTCAAGCTGAATATGAACAAGCAGTGTGTTCTCATGAGAAGTAAAGCAAACTGGGCTGCATTGGAGGAAGCATGGCGAGAAGACCAAAGGAAGTTATTCCTTTAAACTTGGCACTGAAGAGGCTATAACTGGACTATTTTGTTCCTTTTGGCTCTTCTGTTCAAAAGGATGTTGAGAAACTGGAAAGGATCCAAGAGGGCTCTCAGAGTCTAACATGACTAGGGATCTGGAGCACATGATCTTCAAGTGAGGGGCTGGCTTAGCCTGGCAAAGAGAAAGCTAAGGCGAGTTTTAATAACAGCCTGTGAAATTTGAAGGGAAATGTGAGGGGAAACTCTAAAGAAAACAGAGCCAACACGTTTCAGCTTCAGAGTGCACATTAGAAGAACTGCTTCACTGGGAGGGTCACGCAGAACTGGAGCAGTTTACCAAGCTGGGTGATGGAGTCTCCATCCCTGGGGATTTTTGAGACTTGTCTAGAGAAAGCCACAGCTGACCTGATCTCGTATTGGTTATAGTCCTGCTCTGAATGGGAAGTTCAACTAGATGACCCCTAGATGTTCCTTGTAATCAACATTTCTATAATTCTATTTCTTGTGCTACTGCGTAATTGCATACTTCAGTAGCCTTTGTACTCCAGATTGGGTGAAAAAAATGCAGTCATGGACTGTGACCGCTGTTTATATTACATGTGTAGACATGATAGTATAGGAATTCAATGATTAATTAAATATTTGCCTTTCTTCCCATGAGCACAGGAAGATTTACATATGGAGACAAGAAAAGCTTTACTGTCATAATCCCTAAACAGTAGCAAGAAACATGTTTTGTTATCTCTGTTCCCAAGGATTCGTAATAATGTTTGTATAAATTAAAAACTGTTAATAGCTGAACACTGTATTTGATTAGCCTCTGTATGTTTACAGCTCACTTTAATTGCTTAAAAATGCCATTTGTCAGCTTCATGTTCTATTGACAATGTTATCGATTTATCCGATTTGGGCTTTGTCTTGTCCCTCGTACATAAAACTCACATATGCAGTTCAAATGGGAAATGACTCTATTGATTTCCTTAACTTGAGCCCAAATGCTAAAGATTTTTGGATAAGCTTTCTCATTACTTAAGCCAAAATCAATAAGAGAGAGCATCTTTTAATGAAAGAGCAGTTTGAGCAACGTACTTCAGAGATGGGGTCCTGTTCATCCTTTGCTTTACAAATCGATCTCCTTGGTTCCTTAAGTGAGGTCCAATTGGTTGACATTGTGGTTTGTCTTTGTGTGTAAACTTGCAGCTTCGGAAAAGAGAAGATGAGCTGCAGAGACAGCAGAAGGAAACACTTTCTCTGCAACAGAAAAGATGATCTTCTTACCGAGGTACTGCCCTGTACATTCATTGTATGTTCTGTAAAATTCTTGCCTTTTGTAGTCATTTATCACTACATAACTTCTGCTTTTCAATTCTAACTCTATTACTATTTCTTTGTGTGTTGTACTACATTATTTAAATATATTATAAACTTAAATGTTACAGTTAGCTTATTTGGAACTATCACCTCCTTTTATGATTTTTCTGCATAGAATGCTCTCAGTAACAACTCTGATCTCACTGCTTTATTAACCCTTTAATTTGTTCTGGGTTTATTTCAGCTCTAACCTCAAGAAATCAGAATCACCAGCTCCGGTCTGAATTGTGTAAAAATGAAATCTGAGATAAAAATGAACAGGTGGAAGAATGAATGGTGAAGAACTACAGAATGAACTGGGTATATCCAGCTAGTTAAATGGGCAGGCCAAACGTTCAGGTACTGTACTAAGATATCATTAACTGCCCTGAACTACATAAATTAAGCTGATTATGCCTTCAGTTAATTAACTGAGAATGACCTATTGATGTATAGGCAGAGTAAGATAGAGACTACATGCTGCACTGTACTAAATTTATAGGTTTTCAATTAGTTCAGCTATTGACTGCGACTACTTAAAAAAGGAGTTTACTTTTATGTTTCATAGCAGGTTTTTAATTTAGTAACTTATCTGAAAATGTTCTGTTTGTGTGCTCTTTGAATCATTTGAAAACTGATCTAGTGAAAATTGTTTACTCAGCTAAATCTATTATTTTCCCTCATGGCTGATTAACAATATTAAGTATTTATATTTGAAACTGTTGCTATGACTTATTATAACTGTTGATTAATCATCTCCAAAATTTTAGTCTTCTGCAAATTTCAGTCATAATAATTTTTTCCAAAGGAAAATGTTGGATTGTGTTCTAATACGGAGTTTTTGGTTATGTAGAACTAGGAAGTCAATCAGTATGCGGTTTTAAAATGACCTTTGCAGTAGACACACTTTCAAAAAATCATGCAGTTAGAAACTGAAGATAGGAAAAATTATAGCAGTTAATTAACAATGCTATTGTGATTTTTGGAGAAAAGTAATAAACTAAAAAGTATTAGTGTAAAGTAGTCAAAGTATTGCATCATGCTGATGAATCTTCAGTAGTATTTCTTTAAGTGAGGCTCACATCTATTTTAAAAGAGAGATTTATCAACCATAAAGAAAATGATAAAGCATCCTACAGATAAGGAAATAATCACATATGTTAAGCACAAAAATCCTTGAGTACTCAAATAGGAGCCCCTGAACAAAGTTTTCTTTAGCTTATTCTCAAAATTTTTGGGGGTAATGTTCCTGTTCTAGAGATTCCACTTATCCAAGATACATTTATATCAAAAATATTAAAGTAAAATATTTTTCAAGATGCATTTTCAAAAATTCAAAAAAAAGCAATTTGCGAAAATGGCACACTACATAGAAGGGCATGTAAAGTCTTCTCACACTCTGGGACTAGGTTACGGTCTTTATTCATGGAGTTTTCTTGAACCTTATAAACCAGACACATTGTTACAAAATTTTATGTACATAGTTTATGATATGTACCTGCTTTTTATACATTTTTTTTTAGCTTTTAAAATTGCGATGGTTCTTTGATTTGAGTTTTTCATCTTGATACATGTCTATGATATTCAGTTACCTTATGCCATAGCATCCACTGAGGATTTATGGTTAAACCTGTCCTTTGTAATTCAGTGATCACCTTTTTAAAATATTCCCTGAGGTTTTCCTAGCCTGTGTTGAAGATGACTACATTGTCTACATATGCAACACTTATTTTTCCGTTAAATGTGGTCCATAAGCCTTTGATATGTTACTGGTCATACATAGAACACAAAAGCCATTTTGGTAAATTGATACAGGTTCCTGACTTCACTACAGTTAGACTGTAGTGGCAGCCTCAGCATCTGGTGCCCAGCTGCTGTCCAGCTGCTTTGACTATCACTGACAGACCAAGCCAACTATCTGTTTTATCCCTCTTATTGACACACTTATTAACTTGCAACTTGTTACTCTCCTGTAAGATAATTTCCATAATTGTTTTGCTGACTTGTTTACTGATTGATTTCTTGCATTACTGATAACTGGCTTGTGACTTTTATAGCTTGCCTAACACTTGTTTGGCTCGCAGTGTTTTACCTGCATTCTCTATTCAGTTAATTTATGTTCACTCCTTACAGCTCAGATCTTTAGCCCTTCACCTCTTAGCCCATCTCCCTGTCTTTATCCTTTCTTTGTTAATATTTGCACAGGCCTGCGTCTTTTTTCATCTTACTTATTTCTCTTTATGATTTCTAATTATATGGACCATTTTTAAGCCTCATATTTACCACTTGGATCTGTTTCTGTCGGAGGTCCTACTCTACGGATTCTTCATATCCAGGATGGTCAGAAATGATGCTTTTAGCCATGTTGATTTTTCTCTCTCCTTTCTCTTTTCATCAATTCAAAGCAGTTCATTCACTTCACTGTCTTATTTCTTTTCTCTGGCATCACAAACTTTAATCCACTCACTCAAAGCCCTAAGTTATCTGCACTCTTTACTTCCACTTCTTTTCCCAGGTATCAGAGAAATCTCTCCAAATGCTTGTGACTGTGCTATATGCTTTATCTTCTCCTTTATGACGATAATCTCACTGAGCAAACATTTCAAAATAAAGCACAAAGATCTTTTTTCTTGTTCCATCATTTGGACTATGTCACATTTTATCCTTCTCATTTTCTGTCTCATGAAATTCAAAATTTTTGCTGCAACTTTCATGGGTTTTTCACATTTCTGCCATTTGTCATTTGCTATGTCACTTTCTATGTGACATATTTCAAATTCCTCCTTTCGTCTAGTGATGTCAGAGTTAATTAGAAATTTGTCTCCTTCTTCATAGGCTGTCTCTTTACTTTCTTCCATTATAATCCTGAAATAAGCTGTATTCTTCATGGATTCATTTTCCTTAAACTCATTCCTCTTAGCCCACTTTACTGCGATCTTTAAATAAATTGACCAGTCAGTTATTGCTAAATTTTGCGTCAGTGGAAGAAAGCTGATAAATGACCCTCCCCTCTCCTTCTTATCTCCCTGACAAGAATCCAGATCTTTGTATTGTGTTTGACCAGCAAGTTTTACAGTTTGCATATTCATGTTGTCATATTTTAATTTGAGTGTTACATTCTCTCTTTTTTCCTATTTATCACATTCACTTATGATTAACTTCACATTGGATTACAGATTAATTTGGTCAGGAATCATGCCTACTTTTGTGATGTTTGTATTGGCCCAGAATAAAAGGCTGCACCTATATTTATAAATGTAACAGTAGTAGGGAATCTAGGGAATCTCGTGCTACCTGGGCTCTCCCAAATACTTCTCATGGTTCAAGAGGGGAAACGTTCATTTCCAGTAGGCAGTCTACGTGTTTTCTGGAGTGCAAGTTTTATAGCATGGACACAGGCAGATCCCTGACTGTTGGCCTCAGTGGCAAAAACAGTTCCTGGCATGTTTGATATACTGATATGGATGCAGCCAAAATATCTTGATCCTGACTGACTGTTGATGGTTGCCTTAGCACAAACAGTAGTAGTTCCACTAACGCAACAATTCAGGTTTAGAGAAGATAAGGTGGAATTTGTAGTATAATTTTGATAAACTAAGAGTAGTTGTGAACGTAAGTCAACCTAAATGATTAACAAATCATTTCCTTCTGTTTAGCATGAGATGTAGTATATAGTTTACAGAAAATAATACATAATTATTTCTGCCTAGATATTTGCATGTCTGTCAAAAATGGAGGGCTGTTACTAAAACCCTCTTTCTAGCACATTTTTTGTCATGTAAGCGATCTGATCATCAGAATTCCGTAGTCATTATTCTTGAAGATTATTTCAGCATTACAGGCAGTGACGATTTTAAGCTTTAATACCGGATTGCACACGTATCATTTCCTCATTCTGACAAAATTCTTACGGCTGCATCATCCTTCATCTGAGGAATGAATAATTCTTGGATTGTAGGTTTCTAGAAAAGGCACACTAAAGAAACTCAACTTTAGCAGTTACAGCTCGTTACATCTGTTGTCTGTTCTTGAATGTTTCTGTTGGTTAGGCAAGAGAATAGGGAAATATAACAAAGAAGAACTGTTCACCAGAAAATGTGACAAAGGAAACTATTTATGTATTTTGCTTTAATACTCTCTTCTTCTGTTGTCTGTCCTTATATCTTTCCCCCTCACCACAGAAGGATGTGTTGCCATGTATTCTGCCCTTTTATCACTGTACTTCTCTCTTTCTGAAAGTGTGTCTCTGTAGCTTTGGAAAGCTGCTTTTCAGCCCAGAGCTTACCTCAGCAACAAAGTATTGTCAACACACCCAGGGCTTTATGATCTCCCTCCTAACCTCCCTTTGGAGCAATTGCTTCATCTTTACGATGAGGTGCCTAAGGCATCAGTTTATGCACTCCCACACAACAAACTGTTTTTCTATTGCTATTTTCTGTAGATTGTGTTCTCTCTTTTTTCATTCAATGTAGAGTATTTTCCGAGCTTTTTTTTTTTTTTTTTTTAAATGAGATGATGCAGGTGTAGTGGGATCTTGGCCTTTATGGGTATATGTGACTTGTTAACTCTCAAAGTAGTAGTAAATATTTTGTCTGTGAGTTTTGCCCTCGGATATGCTGAAAAGGTGCTCCTAAGAATCTTAAGAGTCCAGCAGGAAAAAGGCCTAGAAAAACTGAAAGACCTCCACTCAGTGAAAAGCTGAACCAAGACTCCACATTATTCTTGGAACTCTGAGTGTGCATTTCGCTGATGGGAGCTTTTCTACTGACTAAGTGTTGAATGCTGTCTTATCATGATCTTACATAAGTAGAGTCTTCTGAATGCTTGCCCATTTGCATATTCACACTCTTGGAGTTTGCTTTGCAGGCACATAAGAGAGATTTTGCATTAGAAGTAGCCAGAGGTTGCATCTAATCTTTCAAACTATATGTAATAATAAAAACTTAATAACTAACAGAAAATTTGTTTTTAGCAATTTAGGAATATCTATGAGAGAGATTCAGAAAAACAGAGGAAGAGAAAGGTTGGTAGTGAATCTATAAATGAGCAATACAATTGAAGAGCCACAATAATTGATAAACATCCTTTCCTTTTCAAGTGCTTCTGCATAGGTATGGAAGCACTTCTTTGTAGGTATGTGGCTTTCTCTTAGCAGTACATCTCCTTTGTAGTAAAGGATACCTGGAATGAATCCTGAAGTCTTCTTAGAAGAAAAGAACTAGAGGACAGCTCTACCAAATGCATGCTTTGAATGTCTTATCTTGGCAAAGAACCGGTGGAACTGAATATACAGTTCCAGGTGGCCTCTCTGCCAATCTCAGTAACACAGGTAATCTTCAGTGAAGCTGCTAATATGGTTAGCACTCTGGCAGATTTCCCTCACAGAAAATCATCATATTTTCTGTTATTAATTTGAACAATGTCTACCTGCAGATGTCCATGTCCTTTGATCTCTCTTCAGGAAAAACAGAAAACAAAGATATGGCTGTCCAAAGAATACATAGTCACTTTTGCTTTCCAGGCGTATGAATTAGAGGAAATAAAAAAGTAATTTACTATCTTGACTCAAACTGAATTCTGATAAAATTGGGACAGAGCTTCAGCTGCTTTTGATATTCAGGGGAAAATAAAAAAATAATAGTCAAAAAGACATTTTCTTGGATAATTCATCAATGAGTAAGTGGTCAGTGGTTCAAAGGCTGATCTGCAAACATGTAGATCATACTGAGGTATGAGAGGCCCTGTAGACGTATGAGGTATCAGACAAGAAAAATCCAGTTAGGTAATTAAAAAATTGCAAGACGATGGAGTGAGGAAAGAAGTGATCGACCATGAATTACCAAGAGGTGATTTAGCAGCTCCAAGTATCCTGATAGAGGAAGTGGGAAAACCCTTGCTCTAAAGAAAAAATAAGAAGTATATCACAAAGGAAGATAGAGTATCATGTACCCTAAAAACATACTTTTGGCAAAAAGATTGTTGTCTGAAGTGCTTCGTAATCCAAGTATCAATGGTATAAGTCTATACAGAAACATTTGAAGAAATGCAGGTAACTTTTCTGTAGTTACCTAATGGATAGCTAGTCCACTATCTATCACCACTCTCAGATCCAGAAATAAATTTTGAATATGTCCAGAATATTGATTTAAATTTTCAATACAATATGCAGTTTATGTATTCAATAGTTATTCAACTCAGACAGTTTTTCCTGTATTCAGTATCTTCCACTGGGAGATTAAGTTTATACATACTCTTAGAATGCTTAAAAACTTACTTATAATTTAATAACTTTGCTTTTGTTTTTGTTTGTTGATCTTAGAAAAACTAGAATTTTTTCACAATTTTAGATCAACTTTAGAGATCTAAATTTCTCCCATATGAATATTGAATGTATTGCTTTTAATTGCTTTATTTGCCATTATAATGACTGAAGGACTAGTGTGGCAAAATTTTTTCTGTGACTGTTATGAAATACTTGTATTACAAATATAAGTCCTTTTCCAAAGGACTTCTGTAATTACAGACCTATAGGTAGTGGTACTGATGTTGCAGTTATGACAAGTTACGTAGTTAAAAAAAAAATTGTTAAACTGTTTCTGTATTCATAACTTAACAAATGGTTATTCTAGGTTAGCTTATTTGGGATTTCATCTTCATATGTTCTTTTTTCCCCAAAGTTTTCATAATAGTAAAAAGTTATGATAGAGAAGAATAATTATTTTAATCGTTCAATATAAGCTTTCAATAATATATTTGTTTTTCAGTATGCTATTATGTTGCTGTACAAATCAGCAGTAGTTTATTAGCAGATGTATCAATTTTTAGAGTGAGTATTAAAATAGTATATGTTTGTGTAGAAAAGGTTGTATACATAAAGGCTCTATACCCAGAGTCAAGAAGCTTACATTACTGCAACTTTTTGTCTTCCTATTTGTAAGCATTCAAAAGAATCAGACACAAAATACTAATTTAGTTTGTCAGATCATACCTTATGCTGATAAAATGTTATCTTGCAAAGAATGCCACATAGTATAAGTAAAACAAACAAACAAAAACCCTGCAAAAATACCAAACCTTCCGCATGTAAATGAATGAATTTTAAGTTTTTCCCAGACAAAAGGATTGTGTGGGTTTTCACTAGTATTCTTCATTGATTTTCCTGACTTACTGCTATGTTATACCATTGCAGATTGAACATACAGGCTATCAGATAGATGTTAACTTAGGTATCTGTTAACTGTTTAAGTTTTTGTCCAATTGCTCAATCAAAAGAAAAAAGCAAAAACCATTTTGTTTCCTTGCAAAATTAAAAATAAAATACTGCTAAGGAAAGGAAACCTGCTGGACTTAAAAGAAATATTTTGGTTTTTTCCTATGGGCTTTTTAAAAAAACTAAAATAGAATGATTATATAAACAAGGAAAAGACTACACCAGTATGAATCTCTCCCTACTATTTCCTTATAGAATACCTATTCTGTAACTCTTTACTTTAGGCTGGTTTCCAGTCCATCAACTTTCTGTGGCTTTTGGAATTGCTATGCTCAGGTCTTCTCAGGGAAGTTGCAACCCCTTTGTCTTTCCTATGTTCCCCCTTCCTCTTTCTTCACTTCTCCAAAAAGGTCTCACTTGGAGTGCAGCAGCCAGGAGCAAATAATTAGGCTACCTGATATGCTGTACATATGGAACATAAAGGGGAAGGTATTGTCCCTATTATCCCTCACATCTGTAAATTAGACGTGAGTTCTTTCCTGGAATCTACCCTGAACAATTATATTACATTAAACAGTTATGAGATCTCTGAACCTTTTCATAGTTGATGCTGAAGCCATTCACTATATTAAAACTTAATTTATGAGAACCTGCTGGACTTAAAAGAAATATTTTGTTTTTTTTCCTATGGGGTTTTTAAAAAACCTTAGATTCCTCCAAACCGCATTTTTCTATGAGTAAAAGATTTGCTAAAAACTTGACTTGCACTAGTTTTCTGATATGAGTTTAAAACTTTCAAGGTCAATCAGGTTGGTATATAGGGCTACCAAACACCTGAAGAAAAATAAAAAAAAAAAATATTTTAAAGATGAACAGAAAAAAGAAGGCTAATAAAATAAAATTGGTGTTTAAAGAGGATTTAGCACCATGTAGGTTGAAGGAAAAGTCTATCCATATCACACCGTCTTTTTCCATTTGGTTTGTATTCTCTTCCACACAAATTATATCCTAAAATCAGTTCTCATATACACTTCAGAATGATATTAGCACACCCCTTCTCAGGGGGCTTTTTGAATTCCAGAACTGACAGGCGTCAGCTTGAAGGAACAGAGAAGCTTAGCAACATCATAGAACTACAAGTGACAAGAGGAACTCAAGGCTCTTAAAAGTAAACAAACATAACCTAAGGGAGCAGTAGGATTTTAGAAGTAATGGATGGGGAAGAAGGGCTTGGGAGAGGTCAGTGAGCTGCGAGACTAACAGGCTGGAAACAGCCCGAGGTACTTTGGGGAACTGTGCAAGGATCGGGGAGAGGGTTCTCCAGATGAGGACAAGAGTTCCTCTTCTCTTCCTCTGGGCCAGCAGTGCTCCTGGGTTATAGCTGGTTGAGGGTTACAGTTGATAAGGTTACTATGATCAGGAGGTAGGGAAGGAGCAGAGCTGAGCTGGAGAATAGGCCAGTATCGCCAAATGTCAGGACTCACTATATTTGTTGATGATGAAGTAAGTGGGTTAAAAAGGAGCACTGACAGCTGTTTCCCACACCCTTTGGTCTTTCCTTTGGAAACAGAAACAGCAAGCTATATGAAGCAGAGAATGGGATTGATTATTTGGGTGTTAAGAATTTGGGCTTACGCCTAAAGATAGCTTTGATGCTTCTAAAAAATGGATATGAAATAAATAGCCAGTTCCTTTCTCCTCAAAGTTAAGCTGAGTTAGGCAAGATAACTGCTGGAATACTTTGCTTAAGAAAATAATCTCAAATTTCCCTAGAGATGTGGCTTTGTCAGTTCTCCTACTCATTGGTCTGAGAAAATTATAATGTATTGACACTATCTTCACTTCCCAAAACATACTCTGAATAATCATTCAGATAATTTAAAGTATGTTTTGGGAAGTGAGCATAGTAAGTAAGTCATTTTGGAAAAGAGATTAGAGGAATGGAACAGGACAGCATTGAAAGCATCTTTCATAATGAAACATTCTGCTTAAGGAAGTAGAAGTATTTTAGAGAGAATATGCTGACATTACTTTAATCTTTCTTCTCAGATCATACTCAAAATACGAATGTCTGGGAGAAGAATATGTTCATCAAATTCTAATATATCACAGAGTATAGAGGGTATATATTAGAGGGTATATATTAGAAAACATTCTAAATGGGAACCCTATAGAAAAGAATAGATTTTTATGTATATCTATCTATCTATTAGTATTTCCGTAATGTGAAATTGACCTTTTCATATTTGTACTCAATAAGTGATACAACCTAATGGTATAAACAAAAATACATTGAGCAATGTATTGAATGCATTGAATAAACCCTCACCAAGTTTGCAGATGACAATCAACTGGCAAGAGAAGTGGATATGCCAGATGGAAAAGCCACCACACTGGGCCAACAAGAATTGCATGACCTTTAACAAAGATAAGTGTAAAATCCTGTACCTGGAACAGGATGATCCCAAGCAGCATAATGAGCTAGAGTCTGACTGGCTGGAGTGCAGCCCTGCTGAAAAGGACCTAGTGGTTTCAGGGAATAGCAAGCAAAATGTGAGCCAGCAGTGCACCCTTGCAGCAATAAAGGCAAACCATATCCTAGGCTGCATCAGGAAGAATTTGGCCAGAAGGTCAAGGGATGTGATTATTCCACTGTACTTGTGTGCTTATTAGGCCACACATGGAATAGAGTCCAGTTTTGGTTTCCCCCAGCTCCAGAGAGAAATTGGAAAATTGGAGAGGGTCCAGCGGAGGGCCGCCGAGATGATTATAGTGTTGGAGGGCTTGACATATGAGGAAAGGTTGAAGTGTTTGGGTTTGTTCAGCCTAGAGAAGAGAAGGCTCAGGGACGATCTAATCACAGTCTTCTGATGCCTCAATAGTTAAAGGATAGAGAAGAGGGAGGTACTCTCTTCACAGAGATGCAGAGTGACAGGAAAAGAGGCAAAGGGCACAGACAGCTTCAGGGGAAATTTCAGCTGATATAAGAAAAAAATTCTTCACCTTGAGAAAAATTAAACATTGCAGTAGGTTGCCCAGAAAAGTGGTAGAATATTTCACTGGAAATATTCAAGACCTATCTTGACAGGGCCCGTGATAACCTAATCTAAGGCTCTGCTTTTAACAGGAGTTTGGAACAGCTGATCTCTAAAGGTCCCTCCCAACCTAGACTTTTCTATAATTCTATGATTCTAAATAGTGCCTTTGACCAAATTAATGAGTTAAATTAAGTAATAAATGACAGCATGAATTCTCTAGAAATGTCTTTCATTTTTATATTTAAAGTATTAAAACTTTTGGTGATGATTACATCACCTTTTTTTTCTGGAGTTCTTTTAAGATTATTTTCCAGTTTGTTACAGTGACTTACCATCTTTTAAGCGCTTAGCCAACTGCAGTATGATGAAGTCTGCTTATTTATGGACAGTAAAAATTCATATTTCAATATTTTGGTAAAGACTATGAGGGTCTGTGTGAGAAAGCTGTAGATTTTCTGAAGGGTTTTTGGGCCCTAGTGGGCTTTAAAATGGGCCTCAATTTTGATTTAAGTTCTTTCAGACGTCAAACATTAATGACACAGCTTTTTTTTTTTAAATCCTTCTTTGTTTTTGTTTATATGTGATTTATTTTTTTCTGAAGTATTCATATCCACTCTGACATTAAAGGTTTTCCTCAGTAATATATTTATTAACTATCTGTTTCCAATAGCGACCACAAAACATTTATATAAAATCATGATATGAAATGCTAAGATCTATAATGGAGGCTAGAGTAACTTTGAACAACATAATTGTAACAAACCTTTTTACTATTTATGGTTAGATGATACAGACTAATGCATTAAAAAAACAACAAATCTTTTTGCATTATTTTAACTAGCTGAGTTGCAGCAAAATCTAATCATGCTAGCTGTCTGTCATATCTCAGTTCCCTCATATTAAATTTATAATAATCTGCATATGACCTGAGTTTGGAATTTGTGTATTACATTGTTCAAAAAGTTTTACAAAATGGAGGTAAAATCTGACATTCAAAAAACCATCAAAATACTGTCTGCTGATATTTTAAAGCATGAAATGTGATTGAGGACTTTTCAAATATCATAGATTTCAGCAGTTTTTCAGTAGAGAATGTAAAAAAAGAAAAAAGGAGTTCACTTAAGTAGGTGAATATCTATGTCAGCTTTTCATTTTAGCCCAGGGAAGTCTCATGTAGAGAAAGTAGATGCACATCAAAGATAAAGATCTTGAGGATTTTAAACCTTTATAGACCATATTTTCTTCGTCCCTTGTCCTGCTGAAATATAATGCAGTCAATACCTAATTATTTTATATGGGAGGATCACTATTTGCCCCTTTTACAGTTTAAGACTTAAACTGTCCTACTGTGAAAAGGATGAGATACCTAGATTTTAAAATGTTTGGCATTGTAGAAGATGCTCAATATTATTTTTTCTTTGCATTTCTAAGTTTTTTTAATTGCCTTTTGTCCGTTGTTTTTGAGATTAATATGACAGTGCACATTTAACCCTGTTGCATGTTATTAATTAGTTAATCTCTCATTATATTATAATCCTTATGTGTATATCTTGTCAAGTTCTTCTTAACAGATAAAGATAATTCTCTTCATATACTTAATTATCATCCTAACTGTTGTGATTTACACTTGGAGATTAGTTAAAGAAAAACTAGATACAAATAATGACTAAAATAAAACATCACAAATTCCTGATAGGTTACCCCTGCTCATTTCACAGCCTTTCGTTTTGTCACTGTAACAAATGACAGAGGTTTTGAGCATGAAGAAGGTCAGATCTTACAGCAAGTAAAGTTTTCAACAGGTTGAAAATCTGAGTTAACAAAACACGTGTAATTGCTGTAAGATCTGACCTTATTCATGCTCAAAACCTCCGTCGTATGTGATCACACTTTCAATCCCTCCTCTATTAATTTCAGATTCAAAAATTAGATAGAAATCTCAAAGATAATTTGATCTTTATAAGTTTTGTGAAGAACAGAAGCTAGATAGCAGAAAGAAATTCAAAATGCAACTGCCTTTGAGAGAAAGGCAGGTGTTAGGTCATCTGACCATGCAATAAGCAAATTAAACACAAAGACCTGATCAGGATTAGGAGAGCAATGCAATGTGTAAAGAAATCTTTGTAATCTACTCAGTAGAGCCCAATGAACCAGCTGCTCCTCAGAGCATCAGAAAAGAATGATTTTTCCACTGCAGAAAAGAATGATTTTTCCACTGTCCCTGCTGTGACATCTACCAAGATGCCTCAAAATCGATGCTCTCCCTGGAGTGCTATGCACTAAAAAGATGTAGGACTTATGATATTCAAGGGGAACAGAATTTTGGAATAGAGGAAAGAGAATTTGGGGATTATGTAAAACTTATTATGGGATGTGTTGAGAAAGAGCAACAGTGGGGAAAGGAAAGCGTCAAGGTAGATTGAGAAGGAGCAACTGTTAAAGAGTGAAGGGAAAAGGAGATAGGAGAGGCTGGTTTGTGTGTAAGGAAGCACTGGCCACCATGCTTTTCTGCACTTGATCGCCTCAATTAATCCCGTGTTTGTATTGAATCCTGTATCTGTCTTCTGCGTAGGCATGCTCTCTATCCTGAGCCTGTGCATGTGAATGCTAGCAAACTCCAAGCTGGACTAGCTGATTAGTATGAAGAGGTCTGAGTGCCAGCCTCTAGAGAGACTGTGGATCTGAGGGACCCATGGGTCTGGGTGCCAGCAAGTGGAGAGACCAAGGTCTAGGGACTCAACTTAGACTGTGTGTCTAAGGCTGGATACTAGAGAGACCTGTGTTGTATGTTCATGCGTGCATGCGAGAGAACTAGCAAACATAAGTCAGACTAGCTGACAAGTAGGAATAGAGGCCTGAGTGCCAGCCACTGGGGTGGGATCAGAAGTCTGAGGGAGCTGCGGGGCTAGAAGTCAAACATCTGGAGAAGACCAGGATCCAGGGGACAGACCTGTTCTGGATGTGTGATCCCACTGTTGGACCTGAGGCCTGATGAGACAGAGAGGAGGAACAGGCTTGGGCTTTTCGGTGGAGTTTATGCTTATGTGAGGGCTGTTTGTGTGGATGAGGGTGCCAAAAAAGGCTCTGCTCAGGGTGTACCTGTTTGGTGGCCAGGAGTTTATTATTTGCATTTTGTGTGTGTATGTGTGTGTGTGTGTGTGTGTGTGTGTGTGTATGGTGGGGGTACTTACTGGGAATACGTGCTCAGCCTTGCTCCTGGTTGGACCTGAGGACACAAAGCTGTGTCAGCCTTGCCTCTGTTGGAATGGGAGAAGAGAAGTTTGCACTTCTGTCCACTGATTTCAGCTACCCCTAACTGAAATGTTACACGTCCCATTTAGCAGCACCTGGCTGGCTTGCCTGTCAGCATGCCAGTGATAGATTCGACCTGGCAGTAGTCTTTCCCACTCAGTGGAGTTGAAGAGATGATGTAGGTAACAAATGCTAAAACTTCATAGGAAATTAGGCTTCATTAACATTTCTGCTTAGGAAACCAATAGTTTATATGGCTAATCTGCCTGACTATACATACATACATACATATATATACACACGCACACACACATACCCACACTCTATATAGGGGCTTTTGTGTGGGTGGAGGTGTGAGGGGGGATGGGGTGTGTGTGTGTACTTTTTTATTTTTTTAACCAGAAAGAAGATATCATCCTCTGTCTGGATAACACAAAGTATTTTACTGGTGTTTCATGAGTTATATTAGAATCAAAGGAACTTTGTATTGAACATAGCTTTTCTCTTTCCATTACTTTCATTGTATCCTGAGATCTTGAGTTTAAGTAAAAAGTGGGCAATACCCATTATTTAAGCATTCTGACATTTTTATTTCAGATCTTTAACATTTATCTCATATCTATAAATATAGATAAGCCAATATCTATACTTTAAGTAGGTTTAAAGCTGTATATACCTTGGTAACTCTTTAGCAAGGTAAACATTGCTACTATCTTTAAAATTTCACTGACTTGAGAAGAAGTCAGTATTTATGTTTTAGATTTTACAGAAGTTTTTCAAGTGCCTACTTAAGGTAAGTTAATATATATTTTCCAATAGACCCTGTTGCAAAATATTGCTAATTGATTTGCCATTTACCAGGCTTTTAATTCTTTTTTTAGAAATGGTCACGGTACTCACAGTCTCCTTTTTTGCTTAGTTGTGGTCTTTAGTGTATTCAAATTAGAAATAAACAATTAAAATGGTAAAATTAGCATTTGTTGGAAAACTCCATTGAGAAAAAACTCTCTGCATGGGAAAAGAAAATTGAAGCATTAGGTTCTTACTTCATTTGAGCCAATGTCAACAGAGCTGAAAAATGTAGCTTTTAATACACAAAATTTAATACTGTTTAAAGACTATATTCAGAAATGTGTTTATTAGTGAAAAACATAATGCAGTGTTTTGCTAGAAGTCATTTTCAGGAGATTTTTGTTTGAAAAGTGTCTGTATTTCTTAAACTTGGGTTCACAAATCTAGGTTCTCAAGTATATTTTAGCTACATAAAGCTACAAGATAATGCTTAAGATTGTGTGCCTTTTTTTTTTTTTTTTTAAGAAGGTAAATTACTCTTTTGAAGCCAGTAGTTAAGTATATGTTTAAATGTTATGCTGGATAATTCACCATGTCAGCATCTTCCCGTGATCAGCTTCTGAGACAGATACAATTTTAGCTATAACTTTACCAGTCTGGAATGCATATTCTCCTACAGATAACTTCTTGGAGCTCCTACACAGACATGACTCAGTCTCTGAAAGTGACAGCAAAGTTCACATTCAATGTAGCAAAGACAAATTATCGAAAAAAAAGCTTGTTTTCTTGCAATAATACTAATTTGTTTTCTTGCAGTAACACTAATTCAAGGAATAATTACTGGAGTTCTTAAAAGATCAGTAAATACCAAAGGAATGTTTAATCAGATTGATAGCAAAAATAAACTTTAAATACCTTAGTTTTTCCATTTAGTGAATTTAGTCATAATGCTATCATGACACATTTTAAATGAGACGTATATGGACTGTGTTTTTTGTTTTTCTGCGGAATTTTATCTCAGAACCAAAAGGCACTTCTTTCTGCTCTTTGCATTATTTGTCGCTTTTAATATCTTTGGTGATTCTTGAAATATTTGGTGCTGGAAATATGACCTGTCATTTCAACAAATGAACTGATTGAATCTGTCACACTGGTGGAATTTACAGTAAATTCACTGCAGCACAAGTGAAACCATGAGAATTTTTATTGTCTAAAATGGCTGAATATAAGATTCATCTCATTTCATCAAAACAGTTCTTTTCATATTCTGTTTAAGTGATAGTACAAAAGAAGAAAGTTCATTTATCCACAGTCTGCATAGTAGATTCATTTAGAATACTTACCTCAATATCGATCTATTTTAAAATATTGAAATAAAAGTAGAAATATTTTTAACTAGAATTGAAGCAGCTAAGTACTTTTAAAATGTTTGGCTGTAAATCCTCTTTCAAGCAATATCTGTTGAATATTTTACTGACCTACAGAAAAATACAGTTTTTTCCCAGGAAGTCCAAAATGACTTTTTAATGTTGGCTTTTGTTCTTAATCCCATTTAACTTGAAGATTGACTATCAACTATCAACTTGAATTTGACTGTTAAATCAGAGATGTTTAAAGCAAAAGCCATTACACAGAAACAAAGCCAATTGCTATATTAGGTAAAGGTTTATTAATTGGTCACATACAGCATTTAGAATATATAATTGTCAATTTTTGGTTACTATCTTAGTTAAAACACATGGACAATTTTTTTCCAATAAAACAGAATTAAAGATGACATTTTTTTCTGAGTTATGTTACAGTGAATGATTACTTTACATAGGTCGATATTACTTTCTTCGTTGTAATGAATTTTCTTATACTTTGTTCCTTACCACTATTTGATTGAGGATGTTTTCCTTGTGAAAGCAGATGTGTTTCAGTGCTTATTTTGCTTTGTTAAGCCTAAGAGTTAACTTTGTTATTATGCCTATATGAATACTAACACTGTAATAAAAATCATTTTAATAGTCCTGTAAAACAGACCACATAAACCAAGAACATTTATTTTCAATGAAGACGTGCTAATTTTTTATTAAGAGATACATTAAACATTGATACATCCAACCTCTGATTGAACCTTCAGAGTTGTCACATATAGGGGTAGCTGAAGATTTATTATGCAATATAAAATTAGGCGTCTACAGTAAGCTTCATAATAAATGACCTTTGCAGACTAGAGATTGCCACAAAGAATAGTTCTTTTGTTGCACAATAGACAGGAATTTGAAAAACAAATATAAAGTTATTTAAAGATGAATTTAAGGTGGTAGAAATTGGAAATCAAAAACCGAGAAATATTTTTAAAGAAAAAACAAAATTTTTCCCGAAGAGAAATACATACTATAAGATCTATCTTTTAGTAATGGAAAAATCTAAATACAGTAGTCAGCCAAAAATCTGTTGGCAATACTTTTTTGATATGTTACAGATAAGAATACCACTAAGGGATGAGATAATAGCTCTGACCAGTTTAAATTTTATAATATATCAGGAAATGTTTATTAATGATATATCGAAAAGCTCACTGCAAAAAGATTTCTTTGGTGCACATAATGTGTAAGTTAATGGAACAATAAGCCTTTAGCAGGAGTAAATATGTGTTAAATGGCAAAGGAGCTATACAGAAGGACAGAAAGGTTAACTTTATTGTAGCATACTAAGATCATTACTTATTCTTATATCTGTCTTTTCTGTTGATTTAAATACACAACTGGGAGATCTAAAGACGATTGTTCAGCAGCACAGGCAGCCTGCAGTGGACCATCAGAGCGTGCCTACAGCTGAAGAAGCTTGCTAGCATGACGCCTTTGTCACTCTTAAATTTGATTTCGCAGAACTCAAAAAGAAGGTACGTAAAAGCTTTAATGTAGCTCAGACACAAAATAGGACTAAAAAAGATTTCATAGCAAAATTATCACAAGCAATATGCAAGGTATTTTTAATATAATATTGTCTCTGAAGCCTAAATAAGTTCTTATTTTATTTAGTTTTGACTGTAGAAACACCATTAATTACACTAAACTTGATTTATAAATGATGGGGAAAAAGGTTTAAATAAAAACATTACATTTTCCTGATTAGTCCTGTGCAAGACATATAAGACTTTTATGAACTGACACCTATAATTATTATAACAAAAGATATGCCATTGTGTAGTTTGTTTTTATATTGAATAAAATTGGTAGACCTAGGTACAAACCTTTTTTTTCTTTTGAAGCACAGAAAATGTGGCAGCGTTATGAGAATGACACTTTTTTCTCTACATAAACTCAAACACTTTTTAAAAGTAGGTGTACAAGTTTACTGTTTAAAGATCCAACTTTCATTACAGAGTGTGCAAGCCCTAATCCATAACTAACACTTTTATTTATACCAGAAGTAATATCAAAATAAACAAAATTAAAAATACAGTTAAAAAGATTAAACTGGGACTGTTTTATGGAATATAGTTGTTAAAGACTCTTTACTCTGTGAAATGAGTTCGTAATGTCTATGCTATAAGTAATGGGTTAGTGTTGTGTCACTGGAATTGCATGGAGTGTTGTGTATGCTTTTTGACAATCTCACCCAAAAGAAAAACCATGATTCCACAATAAGCTAGTGGCAGATTGTCTAAATAATGGGTTATAGTTTGCACTACTACTACCCATGAAGCACCTGGCCAAAGCTCAGAGGCTTCACTGCAAGGTAGTAATTTGGTTTTATTTCATAAAAATGAAATAAACCTACTTCCTGCAGTCTAGCAACTGGATAGGTGAAATAGATGTCCTAAGCACTATTAAAAATACCTTTAATTAGTTAACAATACCAAAAATAACCTAGAAAATCAGGAAAAATAGAATTTTAATTAATAAAATCTACAGAGACTTGGTTTATCAAATTGATCGACATCTGTCTCAAGTACATTTAGCATGCAGAGACTGCACTGTTCGTGATTATCAGCTTACTGGTAACTGCTTTGCTCAGGAAGCAGGGAAAGAGTATCTATACATCTCCAGAGCAATTTATCAGCTTAAGTTGGGTTACATATACATACAATGTGTATGTGGTACAATCTAGGTCATGATGTCCCTGGATTTTCTCTTTCTGTAAAGAATGTCAGTTGTGGAAGGTATACATTCATTGACTTTAGTCTTCAGCTGGTATAAATGTTGCTTTGAAGCTTGCACTTATTTATAGCACGTGAAATTTTTTAATTATTTTTTAAATATATTTGGAACATGTCTAGTGTTGCAACATCAGATCCTCAGGACCTCACGAGAAGAATCTGGAGTGATCGCTTCTTGTCTACTGAACAGGCTCTGGATACACATTTACAGAAATGTAATGGCTTGACTGAACTGAGCCATGGTACAAACTGCTACTGTGAATGGTTGCAGTTTTAACGCTATGCACTACTTATGTTTTCATTTGGAACTGATAGCAGTCATTTATTTTAATTTTTTCCTATGTGCTGCTTTATTAATAAGAAATGGCGACGTCTCTTTAATACATGGGAAACTCCCACGGTTCTGCTTTTTTCAGGCAAGTGTGTTTTGTTAGAGTGACCCAAAATATTTAAGTAGACCAAAAGACTTTGTTTTGCACTGTAATGCAGTAAGATAGATCAGGCTAAAGGAAAAATAATACATTTCAGAAACGAGGTGAGTTAACTAGCTACCTTCTAAGTGAGAATTTAGTGTCCTGGATTGCTTCTGTTCAATATCCTGCCACTTTACTAAGTGGTGTTCTTTCCTCTGGTCATGTTTTTGAATGGTCTGAGTAGTAGCAACTGAGAATAGTAGAATCATTTTGAAATGTGATGTAAGAATGATCAAATATTTTATATAGTCAGTTATTTTATGAAATTTACCTGCAATATACTATATGCCTCGTAATTCAAGATACTTTTTTTTGTGAGAATGCAGAATTTTGAACGATACGTAAGTTGTGGATGATTATTATCTCTGTCTTAAAGACTGATTCATGATTTTTCTCTAGTGTTGTAGAACTTTGTCATCTAATTAGGAAATATAGATTTATTGGGAAAGAAATTCCTATCTTGTGATATAGCCAGTCAAATAAGTCTTTTCCATTCTTTCATTCAATCTTTAACAATTTTCTTATTACTTTTATATATTGTAGTTATTATTGGAGAAGCAAAGATAGAGTGGCTGTATGGATCTGCACATAGGATACATTCCCCACTTGTCTGTGGGGAGAAAATAGCCATGTCTCAGCTCTATAGTAGAGCTGAGATGTCATTCCCTACCTTTGGGTCACGCAGTATAAATAAAATGATAGTCATAGGTCTTTGTCCACATGCACGTCTCAGCAGTTTCCCAGCCCTATATGCCATTGCCCTTCCATGTAAAGAAAACAAAGCAACTGGTTCGAAACGTTGAGGAAATTAGGACTGCAAAATATGCTACCAGCTGCACTTTCTCCACACAATCGACCTGACAGATATCAGTCAAGGTCAATATATGAATATAAACATTTTCGGTTTTCTGTCTCCTCATTAAGAAGCAGATTACAGCCATAATTCCTAGCTTTCATATAGTCTTTCTCCTCCCTTTTTTTCTTCCTTGCTCCTTCCATTTAATATCTTTCATCATAAATGTCATGGCTATTATGTATTGCAGACAAAATGGATGAATGTGAAAAATAATTTCAGAAATGCTCATACCTCTCTAATACTATGCCTGCTGCTGGACTCTTCACTTTACTCTTTTTGGATAGTTTGCTTTAGAAGGAAGAACAGGATGATGGAGATCTGACTCAGTTTGAGCCAGCTAGGTAGTAACTAAGAAGAAAAGGAAGCCTACATTTCTCTCTTTTTTTTTTTTTTTTTTTTCTTTTCCTTTAACACTTGTTTTACCTATTGGTAGAACAGTTTCCATCCAACACAAAAATTAACCATCCCAGTGACAATGTCTGTGATCCCTTAAGGCCAAGATTTTGGAAATGGCTACATCCTCATGGATTTGGGATATTAGGAGGTTAGCATTCTTTCTCATTTTGTAACTGATTGCAGAGTCCTTGAAAAAAGACTAAATAGAGCTGGGTGGAAATTGCCTTTCTAACACTAAGACTCCGTACACACACATGCACAGAGAACAGAGAGTCCTTTCACTTAGGAGAATAGTTAGCAATGGAGTTTAATGAGAAGATAGGAGAGGCTGCAGTGACTAGGTGCAGGACACAGCCAAACAAGTGTACTGACCAGCCAGCTGTTTAAACACACGACCAGCCCTTTTTATCCCCTTATCCTTCTATTTTCCCACACTTGTTTATCCCCAGACCACTCTGATCCCTCCCTTTCTCTGTCTTTGGTCTTTCCTCCACACAATCCCCAGCTGCTCTACCCAGCATCCTATAATAGGTCTTGTACGTTCCCACAGTCCACTTAGAACACCCCATAATCAGGTCTACTTGATCCCCAAATTCTCTTCCTCTGTACCTCATAATAAGTCTCATAGTTTTTAGATAATCGTCCTCTTCTATTTACAAGGCATTCAGATGAGGTGCTTCCTGTTTCTTATCAAGGATGACATGTAAATTGTTCTCTTTGGATGGGCTTAGAGAGCAGCCAATTCAGAGTGCTCCATTTTCACTGATTGACTTACTAGGTTCCTCTGCCTATCACTGCTCTTCTGATCCTCACTGAATCTCCGTGTTTACGGTGGTCAGACTTTAAATAGGTGACCTAGCATGTTGTTTCTTATTTGGTACCATTCTCAACTGGAGTTGGGATAATTTTTCTGATAAAAATAATTATGATCATTCTTAAGACAGTGAAGTTCTTCCACATAAAAATTCACTGAAGATGATTGGAATGGCTTTTTTTTTATAATATAATTTTATTATTTTATTTCAGTTGTATCACACCTACTTTTTTGAGGCAGAAGAGGCTTTCAGTGTGTCAGATCAGTTCTTATTTAACTTATCTTGCATATAAGGTACAGGGCCTTTTCATAAGCTGAAAGGTCAAACTGAAAAGGGCAGAAGTGGAACTCTTTTGGAGATTCTGTACTATGAAACTCTTTAGTAATCATACCCAAAACCTATTTCTAGCTTTCTTACAATGTAAGATTGTGCGTTCACAATTTGTAAAAATGCAGCACTTCACTCAAGCAAGAATCCGCATGCCTACATGCAGACAAAGTGAGTGTACTGTGTTCTATCATTTGAGGTGATGATAACTTTTTCAGTGTCTTCAGAGAGAACATGTTCGCACCTTGCCTTTTGTTATACTCTGTGCATGGATTTACACCATTTCCTTTCAAATAGCTGATGCTCTGTTGTAGCACTCCACTTCTGTAAATACCTTCTGCACAGAAGAAATGTTTGTTTACCAGCCATGAATGTCTGTCTGGCTCCTCAGTAGTTTTCAAGAATTCTCTTTTGCCTTCCTGTTACTCTTGAGCGCTGTCTTCCAAACTTGAGTATTTTGTCTGCAAGGGAATGCAATAAGTTTTTGAGAAAACCATTATCTTTCATTCTTTGAAACTTAGCAAGTGGAAAAAATGAGAGCTTAAATTGTCTGCTTGTGCGTTCAGAGTGAAGGGGGAAATACGCCCTACCATGTGAGCTTATAGAACTTTTGACTTTTTGGAGAATGTGTAAAGGATGTACTCATTCCTTTCTCTTGCTCTACAAATGGATATATAAAGTAGAACACAAGTTTCCATAATATATACCACTTCTTTCAGTGCTGTTTCTTTGGTTTTAGAGAGAAAGAGAAGCTGACTAGTTGTTCTGTACTTCACACTGACGCTTTATCCCTGAGTGTTCAGATTCAAAATGCTGACAGTCGAGTTCAGAATGGCCAACTTTCTGGGATTCTTCAGGATAGAGACCACTCTGTAATTTCTAATCTCCTGGGCGCATGTCTTTTTCATTGAGAGAAGACAAATTTAATGTTATTGTCTCTGTTTTGCATTCTGATGGGATCATTACCGGTTCAAGCTTCCACATGATCTTTCCATGATTATTCAGGTTTTTTTTTTTCCAGTAATTTATTTATTCTCAGAAGGAACAATCAGTCTCTGAGGAAAACCCAGATTCTGTTCAAACACCTCTGTCTCAGTGAACACTGAAAAATTTAATCTTGCACTGTTACAGACCAAAGAGGTCCGTAAATGATTCTTGCCTTAGTGATGAGGACTTTCTTAGATGCTGGCAGAATCCAGTTTATATATTATCTAACCATCACAGTAAAGTAGTGTCTGGCTCTCTTAGGACTTATAGACTCTCATAAATACCTAGAGTCTCATGCTTATCTTTGCGTTTGGTTGTCTCCAAATGTGATTACACTCAGTGTGCTCTCACCAAGCAGCAGGTTGGTGTTCTTCAGACTGTTAGGTTCCTCCACTTTGGTGGCGAAATCTGCTCGACGTTAACAAGAGATGCTCCTCCACCTACCCTGGCTTCTTGGAACAGCGATATCAGGTGTACCTCTACTAGGATACGAAGCTCATTTGGGCATCTTTATGGTATGTGGGCTTTGTTTTCAAGAGGACAGAAGCTTCATTTCATCATTCTAGAGCTCCAGCTTTGGAGTTCAGGCAAAGCTTTCTTTTTTCACATGCAAAATTGGCACACACATTCAATGACAGCTAA
Source organism: Struthio camelus (assembly GCF_040807025.1). Taxonomy (NCBI): domain Eukaryota; kingdom Metazoa; phylum Chordata; class Aves; order Struthioniformes; family Struthionidae; genus Struthio; species Struthio camelus. Next base: position 127,732,042 of record NC_090943.1, on the reverse strand, counting down.
TTCAATAATCATTTAATAGATCATTACTTGTGTGAAGTTTCCTTTTCTCTGCTGGGAAATTATTCCTCTAAAGATTTTTCCCTTGCATGAAGAAAAAACTCCCCTGTTAGCAGTTCATTTTTATTTTGCCTCATGTTCTGTAGCAAACTGATGCAGGGAGATGTGCTCCAAAATGTTCTTGGTGATCTTGGGGAGTATGATCAACCTCATTTAGATCTGCTTGCTTCCCATCATGAAGAGAAGGTATCAGTTCTTCCACTCCCATTTGCCTGAACATATACAGGGTCCTTCTGAGGGGCAGTGCTCATTCCATCATCAGATCGGTGAATATATTTCTGTTTTCACTGTAATCAAATGTTGTGATTAAGACAGAACAGGAATCTGCCTGACTGTGGCAGAGACATAGCAGTAAGACACCCTTTAATTGATTCTTGGTAACATCTCTGACATAACCACAGTTGCTTTCAGATCTGTATACACCACAGACTGACCACGTGACAGATAGCAGCCTCAGAATGTTCCATCTCACAGGAGGAGGCTGGATAGCTATCTTGTTAGAATACTCCTGTCACTAATAAGAGATTATCTTGGAATAGAGTTTCCCATAGCTCTGCTAAGGTCCACTTAGAAACCGTTTTTGACCCATCACTCTCTTGCGCTCTATTATGATGTTTTGCCCTTGTATTTCTCATATTTCTGACAGGAATAGTTGGCATGCTTGTTCTTGTCAAGGACTCTCTCAGATCTTAACCTAAGTGGACACATGAATCTCACTTTGAACACTCCTGGAGTCATGTGCTGTAATTGTTGACTATCACTCAAAGATCAACAGAGAGGTTACTTTCCACTTTTGAAGTGTACAGTGCAGCTGTAGTCCAATTTCTATTCTGCTTCAAAGTCTTCCGGTGTTTCTAGGGTTTTTTTTCCTGTGGTTGAAACAAAACTGAAACAATGCCAAATGCATTCCATATTATGTTTCTCTATACCGAGCGAGGGAGGCTGTGGTTATGAGTGTTCTACAAGCACTGCAATGGAAAAACTCAGATCTCAAGAGAAAGGGCAGATTTATGAATGTATGTATGCTCTTTCACTTGCAGAATTGCAACTACTGGTAAGTAAGCGCTCTGTCTTTGTTTATTGTAA